>NW_007083991.1:6221-163856 GCF_000164805.1 Carlito syrichta
CCACGCCCGGCTGATTTTTTTATTTATTGTAGAGATGAGGTCTTGCTGCCCAGGCGGGTCTCGAACCTGTGGATTCAGTCAATCCACTCACCTCAGCCTCCCAAAGGCGCGGGATTACAGGCTGAGCCACCGAGCCCGGCTAACTGTGGTCTTTTAAATGTTCTATGTAGGCTTTTAATATTTTTCATTGTTGGCAACTAATAAAAATGTTTAAACCATGTTGGGGAGAGAACTGTGACTTGAGTCGCACTGGACAGCTCTGTCAAGCAGGCTGCTTGTCTGAGAAGCATACTATAGCCATGATTTCACAGGATTAATTGTAACTTTACTTGAATGTCTGGAATCCAGGTTATTGCTCTGAATGGCTTATGTGTGCAATCCAAGATATGGCACACAGGAGACAAGATCAGGAGGCTTGGAGTGCTGGGAGAAATTGAAAATTGGAAGCCCTGTGGAGAGATGAGGCCCAGCTCCCTGACTGCTCTTGGAGGAAACTTGAATTCTAATCCATGACAAATGATCACGTGCAGCTCTGCCACTTCCTAGCTCAGTGAAGTGGAGCAAGCCACTTCACTTCTTAGATCCCTGGCTTTCTCCTCTGCAAATTGGAAATAATAATCATTACTTCTCAATGCTGGTTGGTGAAGAAAACAAGAAGATGTAATTATTTACGTGGTGATGACTGTGTCCCATGTAGTTTTCCTAAACTAATTCACTTAATAGTCACAGCAACTCTGTGAGGTTGTATTTATGTTTTGCCTTTTCATACAGAGAACTGAGGCCCAGAAAACTTAAAACACATGTCCAATTCTATATAGCGAGAATGTGGCAGATCCAGGATTTAAACCCAGGCTTTAAAATCTGTGGTTCCACTCACTATACTATACCCTAGTTGTGAAAGTGCCTGGCACTTAGTAGGTCCTCAGTGAAGCCATTCATTTATTCAACTGTTATTTATTATGTACCTACTGTGTGTCAGGCAGTATGCTAGGCTCTGGGGGGTAAAGTGATAGCCTGGACAGGTGTGGCTCCTGCCCTTGTTTGATCTTTGGTGAGTGTTTGCTAAGTGCCAGGTTCTGTGCCTGGTTGTAGGAGACTGAATGAGTGGGTAGAGTTTATTATGATTCAGGTCTGGTGAGGCCAACAGGTCAGGAGATGATTGCCATTGAAAAATAGCTTGTCACTCATAGTGCCCAACAGGAGGGGGTAGGCTATCCCATGCAGGGCCACATGGGAAGCACCAAGGCTGGTCAGAAGGCACAGGGAGTGAGCAAGAAGCATAAGCAGGAGCGCTTACTGTGGTTTTCTTGGGAAGGGATGGGCAAGGCAGGGTGAGCAGGCTGAGCAGGCTCGGGATTGGCGGGTTGTAACGGTTTGGTAGGCTCTGGGCAATAGGAATGGTCCCTAATTGCCTGATATTTGGTCCTGGGGCGATTAAGGGAAAGGGATGTTGTCCTGGACCACAGGAACCTGAGCAAAAAGGCAAACAGGGGCCTGCAGGCCCAGGTTTGGCTGGCTTGCTGGCAAGTTGTTTACTAGCTCTAAGAATTGGGGCAGTTCCTCCCCTGTCAGCAAGGCCCCAGATGCCAGGGTATCAAGATAATAGAAAATAAGAAAATATAGTTGATTCAGGTACATTCTCTGACATGAAATAGACATGCTTCTGCTCTAGAGAAACTTACAGGCCAGCCTGAAAGGACAGCACTGTGAGAAATAAACAGTAGCAAATTTAAATATGGGAATTCTTCTCCCGTTAATTACTTCATAGAATATTCTTTCATTCATTCATCTTATATTCACTGATTGCCTACTATGTGCCAGGCACTGTTCAAGGTACTGGGGAAGAAAGCACCGACAAGTCTCCTGCTCTATGAAGCTTGCATTTTAGCAAGGGAGACAACTAGTAAGTAAGCAAGAAAGTAATGAGATATGCACCTGCCATGCTATGTGCTACAAAGAAAACAAAGTAGAGGAATGACATGCAGACAGGCGTTTCAGATAAGGTGGTCAGGAATGGACTCTCTGAAAAGCTCAGGACCCTCAGTGACATCCAAATTGATCCTGGATGGCAGGAAGGAGCCAACCATGTGACAATCTGGAGAAAGAGGAACAACCCAGGCACAGGGAACAGCAAGTGCAAAGGTCCTGAGAACAGAACAGGATTTGCCTGTTACATCTCAGGCACCTTAAAAAGGTCTATGTGTTCAGAGCATAGCAAGTGAGTAAGAGTGTGGTGGAAGGTGAAGTTGGAGAGGTTTGCAGGTTCCAGATCTTACAGGGCATGGTAAGGAGACTGGGTTTTATTCTATGTGGAGCCATCACAAAGTTAGAAGTAAGAAGTGACTTGAGCTGATACATGTTAAACACTAGCTTGAGGGGAATAGGCCTTAGGAGGCAGGAGCGGAGACCAGTTGGGAGGAATCTGAAGTCAGTCAGGTGAGCCATGATGTGTCTTCCGAGTGCCCGATGTCATGTCAGGTGGTGAAGGTGTCACAATCCTGGTCCTCAGAGGCTCATGGTGTAGGGAGCAGATGACCAGAGAACAGCGCCTTACAAAACTGGGACATGTGAGCAGTTTGTTGCCTCTGAACTGGCTTTTGAGCCTCATCTCTCAAACTAGGCCATTGGGTTCCCAAAGTGTCCAAACTTTTCTTCAAAATAACTTTTCTGCTGGGAGAGACCAGCAACGTCTTTTTGTAGAGTGGCCCCTGGAGAGTCTTCTTGAGGACTTTAAAACTGAGTTCTGCCCTCAAGTGCCAGGGTCATCTCTCCCTGCAAGAGCACTTGCACCTGGAAGGCTCTGAGCTTTTCTTTCCACTACCCTGGGTGAAATGTAAACAAAGCTCAGGACCCTCAGTGTGTGCCTTGATCCTGGGCGGCTCTGCTGGGGTCCAGGGCCATGTTTATCTGCCTTTTGTTTCAAGATCCCATTGACATAAACGACTCAGCAGTATTTCCCCAGGCTGGTCAATATTTGCCCGTGGATTATGTGAGAATAGAGGTCATATTTGTCTCTTGTGGTTCACTGAACCACAGTCAAACTCTGGCTAACACAGGAATTCTATCAGTTGGCAGAGAGAAGGCACAATATGGATTGAACTAATTGGGGCAGTGGGGTTTTTGTTGGTTTTTAAACTGACAACAGAAAACCAAGTTGTATTGTAGGCAAAGTCCATGTGAAGAATTACAAGCAAGCAACAAGAAAAATATAAGTGGTTGTTTAGAATCAGTTCTCCCTTAGTGTACCCACTTTAATTAAATTCTCTGCACTTTGGTCCCAAAGTGACAAGAAAAACAACAAAAATACTGGCAACAACATCATTAATGATTGCTGCTTGTTTCAGTGGCTCTACTGCCTTTCTTAGCAAGGAGTGAAGCAGAGAGATCTCAGGAGCAGGAGCCAGCATGACTGGGATCCAGCCTCAGCCCTACCCCCAGCACCATAGCCATGTGGCCTTGAGCGAGTCATATTTCTTTCCAGACCTCAGCTTCCCCACATATAAAATTCCTGCAAGACAATTTATCATCTATGAAATGCAGTGACCCCTATCCTGTTCTACCATGCTTCCCATCATGTGATCTTGGCTTGTTATACAACCTTCCTGAGCCATAGTTTCCTCATCTGCAAAAAAATCACATTCCTGCTTCCACAAAGGCAAAACATTGGGCTATGGTTGGGTCCCTGGAGGACACAATTTCTAGGCTGTCTTACAGACAGTAACTAGTGCCTGCGTACTCTACCTGCCCTGATATTTTCTCTGTTCTTTTCTTTTCTCTTTCTTCTTTTATTTTTTTAAAGAAGGGTCTTAATATATTGCCCAGGCTGGTATCAGACTCCTGGGCTCAAGCAATCCTCCCTCCTCAGCCTTCTTAGCAGCTGGGATACAGGTGTGTGCTAGCATGCCTTGCTCTGTTTTCCCTGTTATACTTTTCCTCTGTTCCATACTGAACGTCTGGAGATCTACAATGAAGCAGGTCAAAGAAACAAACACAGTTATTTTTGAGCTCTGTTTTCCAAGTGTCACGGGCTCTGTCAGTCTGGGGAGAAAACAGGACTGAGCAAGTCCTCCCCAGTTATTTGAGTCCAGGAGCTGCCATTGATTGTTTTTCAAGTGTGCTGTCATTTCCTGGTCAGAGTTGGAGTTTGGATGGACAGAAGGAGCCACGCCAGGGTCAGCGCCAGGCCCTTTTCAAAGCTATTTCCCTCCGTTACATCAGCATCTTGGGTGGGGCAGAAGCCCCAGGTCCAATCTCTGAAAGACTTTGAAATCTGGTTTGGAAAGTTGCAGCCCTGGGGCCAAAATGCTGCCTCATCTTGTTCACTAGTTCAAAAAGCAAGCAAGCAAGCAAACAAACAAACAAATAAACTTGGGGAAATTTCCCTTAGTTCTTCTCCTATTCATCACCATGTGGATTGCTTAGACAGAGTGTGGGTGGTGGTTTTCTCTTGCATCATGTGTGAAGAAAGTCTGGGCAAGGCAAGACTTAGGGAGAATAATTAAACATGGCCTTGACAACCTTAGCCCAAATTGCCAGCTTTCACCTGTAGCCACTGGAAGTTTTGTCCCCTCCCCACCCCGAACTCCCAATCAGATCCCCTTTCCTGCCTCTCTGATGTGAACCATGCGGTCAAATTGCCCACTGTGTCTTCTCTCTCCTCTCAAAGTCCTTCTTTTTGTAATCCCGTGCTTTGGGAGACTGAGGTGAGTGGATTGCCTGAGCCCGCGGGTTCGAGACCCACCTGGGCAACTTGACGAGACCTCATCTCTATAATAAATAAAAAATTAGCTGGGCGTGGTAGCGCATACCTGTAGTTTCAGCTACTTGGAAGGCTGAGGCGGAAGGATCACTGGAGCCCAGCAGGTCCAGGCTGCGGTGGTTGGGAGCAGCCACTGCACTCCAGTCTGGGCGACAGAGTGAGACTCCAACTCAAAAAAAAAAAGAAACTTCCAGAAGGAGGTGGATCTGGCAGACAGTGGAGGGGGGGTGGTAACTTCTACACCTCTCTGTTTATGAAGTGGTCAGTAGCCAGGGATAAACCCTTTGGCATGGGTCTGTTCTACAGCTTTTCACACCTGGTTTCTCAGAGCACTGGTGGGGGGTGCTGTGAAGAGGACTCAAACACTTTTGTGAGAGGCTGATGGGTGGGGTTGGGGGGCTTTAGCTCCTCTCACCCATCTAATTTATGCAGCCCTACCTTTTTTATTTTTATGTGAAGAGACTATGTAAGACTTCACCAACATTAACAGCTCAAAACATATCTGAACGTGCCTGAAAAGTCCATTGAATACTGCTGAAAGAATGCTAATTTGAAACTAGATTAGGAGAAAGCCCAGAAACTGGTCGTGCATGAACAGGGCTTTTTACCACGTGTCTAGCACTTTCCTCTCAGCAATCTCATTCCAACCACCCGAGAGGTGGGCAGGACAAAAGTGATAGTCCCATTTAACAGGTGAATGTTGTGGTTCAGAGTGGTCTCATGCCTTGCCAATCTGTGGTAAAGCTCAGATCTGAACTCAGATGTTCTGCCTTCTCGGTTAGGGATTCTTTTTTCATATCTAGAGCTTCCAAGAAGAACTGGGGCGACCTGGATGGCTGAAAGAGGACCCTGGCTAGGAAAAGCCTAAGTTACTCTGCTGGCAGTGCCCTGACACCAGGGCAAGGATGGGACAGATGTGACCATAAAGAATCAGAACTTGTCCTAGTCTTCAGGGACCTTGGAAAGCTCCTCTCTCTGAATAACACCTCTTTCCGATTCCTCTGAAGCGTCCTTCAATACTGGATTATAGTTCCTGCCGCTGCTATTCTTTCTAAACCTCTTCCTGAGGCACTTGGAATACTTTCAAGAGAGGAGAGGAACCCAGATGTCTGGCCTCAAGTTAAAGGTGTTTGTGCATGTGTGTGGTTGCCCCTTCTCCCCCCATAGAAAGGAAGCCTAATGCTACACGAGTCTCTAACACAGCAGTCACCAGCTCAAGCTGTCTGCAGATGACTTAGCCTTTTGGAAAAAGTCATCGCTGAAGAAAACAGCTCTGCATTGTAAATGGAACAGACAAGATCAATTAGCTCCGTTTGTTATTATTATTACTATTTTTCATTTTGGAACGTTTCCTAGCATGGAGGATGCCACATTGTGTCATAAAATTTTCATCTGGCATTGGGTTTGCCTTCAGATTTTTGAGATGGAGAGAAGTGTCCTAGAGTGAACAGTGCCCTGACTGCAAAGTGAAATCAATCTCCAAGTCATTCTTCCTAGGAAATAGATGCCTATAGATAGGGCCATGTGCATATGCCCATGATGTGATTCCTTTGTAAGACAATAGAAGGCAATCACTATGTTGGCAAAATCTAGAGGCTCTCACCCTAACTTGCAGGTTGACAGCCTGACCAAAACATATAATGTGTACCCAGTCAGAAAGCACTTTGACTCTGACTCTGGAAGAGGAAACGAAAGTCAAAAGAAAAGTAGACAAACTGAGGACCGTGGTAGGCAGCCAGATATTTTCAGACTTGAGCAATTTGGCTTCTCACTGTTAGTAAGTGTCTCTGGAGCTTTTTAAACTATTGTTTAGTCATTCCAAAATAAGGGGTTTAGTTTGAGGCTGTGAGTGTTTCATCTATAATCTTTGGCATTTTCTTTTACATTCATATTTTAACAACCCTCTGTTTAAAAAATACTTTTAAAAATATGAATATATAGGTACAATCCTGGCTCATTCTCTCAGACCCACATGATAATTTGGAATTTGTGAAAATTCAACCACTACTGAATTGATTTCTGTAAGTGAAGTTACATGGATCATCTATGGCATTTAACTTCTTAAAGGAAAGGAAAGAGCAATTTTTCTACGACTGGTTCCACATGAATCCAGTCTATTCACCAAAGCACAGTGAAGATTTTGCTAGATGGAAAGACATTGGCTGCCCTTAGAAATTCAACTTGTCATGTTCTGTCACACCGTTAACTGAGGAACCAGACCTCATATCTCATACCGGATTCCTCTTTGAGACTGATTTCTTTATACAGGTTGCTTCCAGTTGATCCCATGTTTCTTTATACAGGGCTTTTTACATTACTGTAAACACCACCCACTTAAATAATAACTTTTCAGGGTGATGAAGGGAGAAACTATCATGTTGAATGCACACTGTCACTCTGAGATGAATCCCCGTTTTTGGAATGCAGTGTTTTCATTTAATGTGTGTACTTTGGAACTGAAGAAACAAGACAGTTAACTTCTGCCCTCCGTTTAACTCAGAGAGGACAACACTGCATTGACCTTGAAAGACACAGTTGCATTTTAAAAATACTATTCTATAAGCCATACTTGGTATAAACAGAGGCCATGTTTTTCCCCCAGTTTGTCTAATCAGATAAGGCAGGGGTTGGCAAGCTTCAGCTCACTGGCCAAATCAGGCCCACCTCCTGTTTCTGTAAATAAAGCTCTATTGGAACACAGCCATGTCCAATTGTTGACATCTTGTCTATGTCTATTTCATCCTACAACAGCAGAGTTGAGTAGTTGCAACAGATCATGTGACCTGCAAAGTCTAAAATATTTACTATCTGACTTTTTATAGGAAAAGTTTGCTGAATTCTGGTCAGAAGCTATAGAGAGTGCAAACTGCCTGCCCAAAGGTCAGTTGTTGCCCAAAGGTATGTTTGAAAAAGTGAGCCATGCAAGCAGCTGAGCCCCTGCTGTTGGTACCTGGTCTGCTTTATGCATTTACCAAACTGCCTGGCTTATGGCTCCTTCAGGCACTGGGGTCTGATCCCTAACTTAGCAGATTAAGAAAGGGTGTTGGCTTGGAAGTGAGGAGACCGGCACTGTGTTCTTTGTTCTACCTTGAGCTTACCGTGTGATACTGATAAAGCTACTTTTACTCTCTGGCCCTCATTTTCCCTACTTCTCAGGTGAGGGGTCAGATAACCTGATCTCTAATCAGCCTTTTCAACTGTAATGTGCTCTGGCCTTGCTGCTTCAAGTGTGATTCTAAGAGACCAGCAACATTGGCATCACTGGGACCTGCATCACTGGTTCAGAGTCTGAATGTTAACAAACTCCCCAGGTGATTCTTACAAACACTCAGGTTTGAGAAGCCCTTCTCTAGTTTACCTTCTGTGAATGATGTTAGTGGTAAATGCTGGTCTCCACTTTCTAAATTGGAGGTCTTTGGAGATTTCAATTTCTGAGTTTTAGTGCTAAGTTGAGTTAGGTGAGACACAAAATGTATGCCTTTCTAGTATAATATTTCTCCCCTCTCTCCCAAGTAGTATCTTTGTGAGAACCATTGTGAGTCTGAGGGTCAATACAACCACTAGCCATTCTTAGAACATATACCGCACAAATATAGGAAGGCAATGCTTGGTTTTTAAATGGCAGATAGACTTCACCAGAAAAGAAAGAGTAGCTACATTCACAGTTGTGTATGTATGTGTGTGTACATCATGATGCTGAAATGTCTCACTTAGTGGGGAGGTAACATGAGGCATTTGCCAGGAGGTCTCAGAGATTAGAAGGAAGAAAATTCCTAAGCAATTTTGCCAAAGGATTTTAAGAAACATATACAAAATTAAAAAGATAAATTGTTTTGGCCAGGTACAGTGGCTCACACCCATAATCTCGGCAATTTGAGAGGGCGAGCTGGGAGAATCACTTGAGACTAGGAGTTTGAGACTAGCATGGGCAACACAGTGAGATTCTATCTCACAAAAAATAAAAAGTTAGCCAGGTGAGGTGGTGTGTGCTTATAGGATTGAGCCCAAGAGGTCAAGGCTGCAGTGAGCTATGATTGAGCTACTGCACTCTAGCTGGGATGACAGAGAGAGACCCTGCCTCAAGAAAAAAAGAACAAGGAAAAAATTATAACTGTTTCTAAGAGTAGAGGAGATTGTGTTTGAGTCATCTTTTTCCAGGGTTCACTGCAGGGTAATACAAATAACACAAGGCTAATAGCTAGTACGTACTGGGCACTTACTATGTGCCAGGAGCTAGTCTAAATTCTTTAACATTTAATTTTTAGGACCACTTTGTTAATAAAATGATCACTATCCACATTTTATAATGGAGAAGCTTGGGAACAAAGTGAAATGAAGGATCTAAGGTGCCACAGTTGAGTCAGGATTAGAATCAGAGACAATCTTACTCCTGAATTCATGCTGTGAAAGACAGTGCAATGCTGCCAGGTGTGCTGGATCTGTTTCATGAGTGAGTGGGAAAGACCAGACCTGCAATGCCTACTTGCCACGCGGTGAAGGGTGATACCTTGGAGAGGAACATAAACTGGGATTCTGCTATGATTCAGGCATGTTTGAAGAGATTGCTGTGCGCTTGTTGCTCTTCTCTGATAGGTTGTAACCCCTTCAGAACAAGAGCCATGTCTGCTTTGTCCACTATTGTATTTCCAAGGCCTCGCACAGCCTTGGGCATAGTAGGCGCTGAACAAATGCTTGGTGAATTGAATGAATAAAATACGAGGGGGATCCAAAAAAACCCAGAATTCTTTTTGTAGGACAGGCCCCTTGTAGTACACTTGGAATTTGTTCCTCCTGATCAGTCAACCAAAGTTTTTATCTTTGTTTTTAAGAATTTTGTGTCACAATTTGTGAAAGAAACGTCCCGAGTTGTGGCAAATGGGTGACTGGTTCTTCCATCATGACAATGCACTTGCACACACTGCACTGAGGTTCTGCAGTTTTTGACCAAAAAATGGCATGACCCCAGGGCTTTACCCTCCCTATTTATCCAATTTCTCCTCAGCAACTTTTTTTTTTGTTTCCTGGATGAAAAAAATCCTCAAAGGGAAACATTTTGTTGATGTGGAAGAGGTGAAACAAAAAAACAGCAGAAGCACTAAAAGGCATCAAAATTGATGAATTCAAAAACTGTTTTGAGCAGTGGAAAAAAAGGTCTTGATAGGGGTATAGCATCAAATGGAGAGCACTCTGGAAGTGAGTAGAGTCTAAACATGTGGAAAAAATACACAATTTTTAATAAGTAAATTCTAGTTTTTGGGGGGATTTCCCCTGTAGTCAGCTAGTGAGTGAGTTTCCCATTGTTTGGAAGATAAAACACAGAATCTGACATGAGTATAGTCTGGTCAAAGGCCAAATCAATCACATAGTCAGTTGAGACTTTAAGAACCTACAGGAACATCTAGAGGACTTCCTGGAGGAGGGAGAGCTTGTGCTAAGACTTGAAGGCAGAGGCAGCCGGAAAGGAGGTTTTTCAGGTGCAACCAAGAACTCAGTGTTTGCATCTTCTGACCCAAAATGTCACAGACACCTCCCCTGTGAACAAGGACTCCCCAATGTCCTGAACAGGCAAACACCTTCCTGCTTGGCTTGAGGCTTAGGCTGGCACACATTCTTCCCTCCAGTTTTGGCACCAAATGGTCCCCTTGTGGCGGCCAAGGTTGCTTGCCGTCTGCTCCTTCTCCCTGTCGCCTTATCAGCTGAAGATGAACTCCACAGAGCTCTCCTGTCAGCTGCAGCACAAACCATTTCCTTGTAGGGCAAAGGCTCAAGAGTCCTTGTAACAATATTTCATAATTTATATATTTGATTAAAAAACAGAACCTGTGCCAGCAGCCTGCATAATCTAACATATTGGGATCATTAGCTGCTTGTATCACTCTTCTATTTTAAAACGTTCCACATTTGAACTCATGGAAGTACATCCTTCACATTTATTAAACTTTTCGCATAAAAATGGGTTAGTAAGTCTCCATCGTTTTTTCACAGAATTAAAAAAAAAAAAGGCTACCATAAAACCCTTTAGACATTTCCTTCAGGGAATATCATTTTATTGAGGCCTTTTAAAGACATTTGTCTTATCTCGCCAGTAATTTAAAGCCAAGACAAATGAGAATCTTAGTGGTCTTATAATTACTTCAAGAGGAGCATTGCCACTTGGCTTCCCTCTTGGCTGTTCACGGCCTCCTTCCAGGCCTCCTGTGGGCCTCCACTCCCCAATCCTGTGACACAGTCCTAGCTTCTTGCGTTCCTGGGGTTGTTCTCTCACAGCTTCTCCAAAGTTGCCCCTTCTCTGCACCTTGTGCCTGTTGTTGTATCTACCTGGAACGCCCACCAGCTCTTTGCAAAGCTGAGTTATCGCTACTTTGCCCAGAAGGCTTTTTGCTTTCCACTTCCGGCTCCACTAGAGACCCTCTTTTTATAAAGGGGCCAGTTTCATGCGATTTGGGCGTGGTTGTCTTTTCTATCCCTCCCCCTCCCCACAGTGGTTGGCTGGTTGGTCCATGATCAATTGCCAGAGTGTTACAGGCCTCTGGGCACAGAGATTGGTCAAAGGCACATGACACAGGCTGGGCCTATCAAAGTCATTCCTGGAAAGCCCATCTTTTCTCATAGGGCTCACTGGCTCCAAGGATGAGAGTGCACTGGTGTCTATGCTTGTGGCCGCCTGGATGAGCCTGGCTAAGCATAAAGCCTGTATGGAGAAAAACAGAGGTGAGAGATGGAGAAAAGATGCAGTCTTCACTTGTAATTTGAACTACTGCATCCGGTTGTCCTTGAAGCTGGCATTTCTCTCGAACTTTCTGACTAGAAAATAGGTTCCAGAATTCAGATCCCCTCTCACCTTTGTTTTGTTGAGAGTGATTTGAATTGGACTTCTCTCCCTTGTGATGGGAGACCTGGATAATAGTTCTTCTGTCTGTGAGTCTAAACCCTTTCAGTCTTTTAAGAACCAGTATGGTACCAAAGTCAGAACAAAAGAACACTTTATGCTGATGCTTGCAGTTTCTACATTGGAGAACCGGGGGAATCAGAGCAAGTGATTATTTTGCTTTAAACTAGTGGACTTTGACAGAAGGCAAATACAGGTTGGAAAAAAAGGAGAAAACACACTTTTTCCTTCTATGGATCATCTCCAGTCTTGTCTGGCCTAAGGCAGAGAGAGATGTGCATGACCAACATCTATGTCATTTTATAGTCTCATCTTTCATGCCATTTTCTCATATTTGAAGCCAAACATTTGGAGCCAAAGTCTGATAACCCTGCGAGTCAAGCTCTTATGTCACTGTTGCTTGTGTCCCTATGGGACAGACGACTGGATATTGCTAAGACAGTAGACCTTAAATGTTCTCACCACAAAAGAATGATAGAATGTGATGTAATGTTAATTAGCTTGATTGAGCCATTCCACAATGTATACATCTAACAAAGCATTGTGTTATACACCATAAATAATGCAACTTTTATTAATGAAAAAAATTCAGATGAACTTGGATATGTAATGGCTTCAGAAATGCATAATTGACCCAAACTACAATGTGAAGCATCTTAGGTATCAATCCCGTTGTTTTGGGCCACAATTAACAAAATCCCTGCTAATGAAAATCCATATGTTGAGGAAATACATTAAACAACGAGGAGGAAATGGATCATTTGACATAAAGAATAAGGAAATCAACTGTCTCATGTAAGAAGTTCAGAGGTTAGTTCACTGTCTCTGTGACATAACCAAGGACCTAGGCTCTGTTTAACTCTTAGGTCCACCATCCTCAGTTTATTTGCTTGTCTCTTCAAGGTTCTAAGATGGTATCAGGACTTCTAACCTAACGACACCCAGTTTAAGAAGGAGGAATTCCTGGAAAAAAACTCGATTCCTAAACTGGAGCAGGAAAAACACAAGCTGAGTCTGGCACACTTTATTGTATGTTTATTGTGCAAGGCACTTAACTGTGTAAAATGTGTTCGAAGAGTGATGGGACATGTCAAAAAGACATAGCAACTAGCTTGAAGGGGTTTTCTGTGGCCAAACTTGGGACAATCTGAGCATTAAAATAAAAAAGAATAATAACAAATGATAAACAATTTAATACTATAAAAATCGATAACTCCAAACTGATATTAATTAATTAATTAATTAATGAGGAGAAGATAGAACTTTTCCTTATTGTAGGATGCTAACTAATAAACATCGAAGAAATGATTGAATTAGAAAAATCAGCATTTGGCAACTATCATGGTAATAGTTCAATCAAGAAACATCAATGAATACTAAGAACTAGTGGGTGGAATTTTAATGAGTAATAGAATATTGACATTGTCTCCAAGTACCTCCCCGCAAAATACTTATTAACTACAAAGGGAAAAAGAGTAACTTTACAATGGAAAATGTTGGCAGACACTAGCATAATCAAGTGTTCAAAATGAATATCAATACTAATGAAGCAAATAAAAATCCTGTACCATATGATTAGATGCAATGAAAAGAAAACAGCATCGTATCTGTGGTTTTTCTACTAAAAATGCATAATGAATCTAAATCTAATTATGGGGGAATGTGAGTTGATGGGCATTCAACTCAATAACTGGCATTTAATCTTCTAAGATGTCAAGGTCATGGATATTAAGGAAAAAAATCAAAGAAAACTTCAAATTGAAGACTAAAGAGAAAAGATAACTAAATGGAAAATGTGATCCTGGACTGGATGTTTTTGTTATAAAAGACATTATTGGGACGATTCATGACACTTCTGGATTGCATGATAGAAATGCATCAATGTTTTTGATGGTTGTATTGTGATTATGTAGGAGGATGCCCTTGTTTGTAGGATTTAGACACTAAAATATTCAAGGGTGTTGGGACGTTATGTCAGCAACACCTTCAAATGTTTCTTTGTCCTCTTCTTGTAACTTGTTTCCTACAGAATATCTCTTCATTAAGGAAGAAAAGTTTTCTAAGAGGGTCTCCAATGGATAAACCCATTGGTCTGCGAGGAGTCATATGCTCCTTCTCTAGCTGCAGAGGTGGCCGGGAAAGAGAGTTTATACAATGGGAAGTAGGCTATTCCCACAAGGAGGAAGAAAGTGGGAGGGGAGACTGGCAACATACAAGCAGCCAACAGTGTCAGCACAAGTCTGACAACTTTTTAGACTTGATCTTGGCCATTTCAGAATGCAGTGGTATCAATCAGTAAAGTGAACCAGTCAAGAACCCTCAGTTGTTTGCTCTTTCATGTAGTTGCCAGGATTTGGGGAAACAAAAAATGATAAGATTATCCTTCAAAAGTTTATAGGTGGAGTGTCTAACAAACAATTATAGCACAATTGGCCAGGAGTGGTGCCTCACAACAGTAATCTTATCACTTTGGGAGGCCAAGGTGGGAGGATTGCTTGAGACCAGCCTGAGCAACATAATGAGGCACTGTCTCTAGAAAAGTTAAAAAAAAAAATCACTGTAAGCCAGGGGTGTTATAAGCTCATAGAGAAAGGGCATCTGAAACACTCCAAGGGGAAGGCAAGGCCAGGGAAGTCTTCCTGGAGAGGGAGAGTGGCGGGAATGGCAGTCCCTCTTCCACCTGATTTGGGAATAAAATCATGCAAGAGTTAGCATTTTTAAAGCACACATCCTTCCATTCTGCTATGGAATTTTACTTAGTTATAGTGGTTCCATAGAAAAGACAGCAATTAAGTGCAATGTGGGGAATTACAGGAAAAGAAAACCACCCGAGCAATGACACAGAGGTAGGGAAGCACGGGACACGTCCAGGGACCGGAAAGCGGTGCACGTGGCTTCTGAAAGGGGACCATGAAGGAAGGTGGGTTGGGGCCAGGAAAAGTAAGAAACTTGATTGCAAAGTTTCAGTTTTCTTCTGTATGTGTCACAGGGAGCCCCCGGTAGTTCCTGCGGAGGTTCTGAGTGAGTCAGCTGGAAGCAGTATGTGGAGACAGTGAAAGGGAGACTCTTATTAGTCTGTGCATAAAACATTCTAGATGGGATATGACTTGGGGGATGGAAGGAAAGAGAGGCTGGAGAGAAAGAACCAGACTGAGTAATCCATCGGATACCAACGAGGGCTTGGGTGCTCCAAATGCCATTGATAGACATGAGAAAAGAGTGAACAGATTCTGGGTGGTGCCCTGCGGGGACCGTGGGTGATCATGCCCACCCATGATGGTGTGACCCAGTGGACAAAGTCAATCAGGCAGCATACTGGAATTTCAACAGAGATGAGATTATTTATCTGATAATCTCCCTGTTCAGCCATCTCCACCTCTGCTTAATCTGTTTGAAGTCTCTCTATGGCTCCTCGGATTACTTTTCTCTGTTGCCTTCAAAACTGGAGTGAACTAGCCCTTCCTGCCTCTCATGCCTCAGGGTCACCCTTCTCATGACGCTCTGTGCTCTTGCCATGTCATCTTCTTTCAGTCCTGTCTATGGGTCATGTTCACCACTGTATCCCCAACACCAATAAATAGGTGTTGAATAAACTAGTGTGGCTTCTACCACAGAGCCTTTGCACATGCCATTCATGTATCTATCTTTAATAATTGTCCTTTCCCTCAGAGTCGACCATCCTTTATACCTCTGTTCAAGTATCATGTTCCCAGAGGCACCTCTCTTGATATTCCTGACTAGGTCCAATTTATATGCTTTCTAGTAACATGAATCTCTCTAGTAACATGAATCTTTTATACCATCCACAGTAGCTGTAATTTTACATTGACTTGTGGGAGTATTTGCCTGAGACCATCTACCCCACAGACTGTGAAATCCGCAGGGGCAGGGGTCATTGTTCTTTTTGTGCATGCTATATCCCCTCTATTCAGCATGGGAATTGGAGCTCTGTTGCGCTCAGTGAATATTTGTGGAATAAACGAATGAATGATGAATGAGTGAATACTTCACTGGTGCTTCAGCGAAGGGTCAGAGAAGCAGGCTATGCCTGAGAAGCATCTTATGCCATGAATAGAATTTCAAGACAGAGTTGGCCATCAGGTCACCAGTCCATAAGCAGCAACAGCACTGGGGAGGGCTGGATCAAAGATCGGGAAATATAATTTCAGGGAAACAAAGGGTTCTAGGGCTAAAAAGACAATAAACCAAGTATAGGAAAGATTCAACTATCAGGGTGAGGACTTGGTTGCTAACTTGATAGGCAATGGGGAGCCAGGGGGGGTGGTGGTTGAAGGAAATGACCCCCTCAAAGCTTATCTTTGGGAAGGGGGCCATGACAGGTTAACCAAGGATGACTGGAGAGAGGAGCTGAAGCAGAAAGCCACCACCTTGGGAGGAGATAGCAGTTGCTTTGGGTAAACTTGTAAAGACACGAAAGGGGTATTGGAGGTAGGAGATAGTGAGAGCAAAATTGGAATGATGAAATTAAAGTAACTTGGCAGCAGACGGGGAAGTCTAAGAAAGAAAATCACTGATGACTGAACTGTGAGCTCCTAGGAATGATGTCTTTTTCATCCTTCTATCCCAAGTAGAAAAAGACATGTTTTTCTTAGAAATTGTGAGAAGGAAATTAGTTTGAGGGCTGAAAATGCTCAGAAAGATCATAAAAGGGAGACTAAATCTGGTCCAAAGACCTATTCTGTTTGACTCATTATCAAGTTGGCAACTTTAAAAATTGAGATTACTTATAAAAATCTCATAATTTAAAAAATCTGCCATATTGGTCACCACGTCCCATGTGACACCCATTGGTGGACTGGGTGGCCCGGTTTGGTGGTTCCCCAACATTGGTCTTATTCCCCAAAGGGTTCACGCATTACTTGCCTGGGCTCTGAAGGCACCTGAGGTAGGTCTCTGGCTAAAGAGAAGCTCATCAGTTCTCAGGAGGTCACTTTTTGGTGCACCATGATACATGACCCATATGTTACATCAGGGATTTGGGAGTATCTGGAATAAGGGGGATGGGAGGTGGGGTTCTGTCCTGAGGGCCTGCACGCCCAGTGGACGTCTGATGAGACACATTGAAGAAGCTCATCAACATTTTACAGTATTTTCTGCCAGCACTAAGATTCAGGGTCATTCAGGTCATGTTGCAAAATCACTGTCATGGTGTAAATAATTACATAAGGGTGTATGTGGAATTCACAAAACTTTTATTGATATGTTTATCATGCCAAAAAAGTTGTTTATTTAAAATTCAAATTCCACTTGAAAAAGAGGCAACAAGCGATAGTTAGGATCCCAGCCTGCTCTTGGAGGAGCTCCCATGTCCACAGAAAAGCAAGCACGCACGTTCTACAGCTATGTGATTGGATCACTCAGAATTGCATCCTGGGAAATTCCTCCTAGAGCTCCCTTGCAGGAGGTCATTGGTGCCATTGATTGGTTGTAGCTGGGAAACAACGACAAAAACAAGAGCTCCATCCTAAGACTTCTTAAAACATTTCTGGTTTCGAAACTACTGACCTTCAAGGATCTACCACCACCCAACCTAGAAAATATGCATATATATTTCCACTGGGAAAAAATAAAAGCACTGTTTACATTGTTGCTGGCTGTCACATCAGACCCTTAGGATGGCCTCAGAACCTGGCTTTCCTGGTGGGATCCTGGGGATTTTGGTTGTGGGTGGGCAGCCCTTCAGGAGCGTTTGGACTTGCTGCAAGTTGGGCACAGAAGCTGCCCCTTGGTGACAATGTACGCTCGGCCACTGAGCAGCTGCTCACAGCCTTCACAGACAAAGTGCTTTCGGTGCCAGGCCAGGTCTTCCACACGCTGGTAGTCCTCAGAGAATATTATCTGTGGAGGGGAGCAGAAGAAATGCATGACTCAGGTTCTGTCCCTAGGAAGAGGATGGTGGTTCATCCCATCTCATTCTTGTTTTAACTTTTAAATGACTCAGCGGTGGCTCATGCCTGTAATCCCAGCACTGTGAGAGGCAAGGCAGAAAGATCACTTGAACCCAGGAGTTCAAGACCAGCCTGGGCAACATAGCAAGACTCTATAAAACACAACAACTGCAAAATTTTATATAAAAAAATTAAATAAATGCCTCAGTGGAAAAATCTGACATAAATTTGAGGCAGTAAGTATAGTATTTGGTGAGGGTCATGGTTGCAGTTTAACTTCTCAGAAGGAAAAAGAAAAATATCTCCACCATAGGCAGATTTTGCTTATCCAGCATCTATGATCTTGGTCATAGGTGGGAGCTAGAAGCAGCTCTATTTTACTGATGGGCAATGGAAGCTGAGAGCTGCAGTAAGGCCAGTCCTCAGTTCCTATCTGTAGAACACATCACCAACAAAGTCACACTCCTGTTGGCCACTGGCAGTGTAGCAGGGAGGGTGCCCCCCTCCCACCCAGCCCACCTCACGAGGCTCCCACCTCATCGCAGCCAGAGCACCGGGGCCGCAGGCTCTCGCAGTAATGGCGGCCGCACCAGGGCGCACCGTTCTTCCAGAAGTAGATGAGGTCCACCAGCGGCTCGGAGCACTTGACACACACAAAGCAGGTGGGATGCCACTGCTTGTTGTAGCCCGCCCTGTCCGAGTAGACCACGGGGCTGTCAGTAGGGGCCACTCCCTTGCAGAGCTCACAGACCTGGAAGGATGGGGTGGTGGGGGTAGGGGGAGGGAAGGACAAAAGATACAAAGAAGTCAGGAGAGCACAGTAACACGAGTTCAAATCCCAGCTTCAGCCTCTCGACTTCTGGGTCACTATTCCTCTCTGTTACTCAGTTTTGTCATCTGCAAAGTGGAATGATAATAATGCCTACATGATAGGCATTTTGGGAGGACTAAATAAAGCTATTCATTTAGCACGGTAATTTTGTAAATTTTTTAATCTCTAGACCCTTTATACTCTTAAAAATTATTGAGACCCCCCCCACAAGCTTTTGTTCATGTGGGTAATAGCTATTGTTATTGACCATAAGAGAAATTAAAACTGAGAGAAATTTAAATACGTATTTATTTATTCATGTAAAATAATACTAAGCCTATAATACATTAACCACATATTTGCGTGTTTTGTTGTGTATGTATATTATTTTTGACTAAAAATAACTATATTCTCTAAAACAAAATTAACGAGAAGAAAGTTTTAAGTCTTTGTTTTAAATTTTTGCAAATCTCTTTAATGATTCACTTAAGATGGTTGGATGCCCAGGGCTGCTTCTGCATCTGTCTTTCATGTTATGCTGTTTTGGTTGAAATGCATAAGGAAAATCTGGCCTCACACTGATATAAAGTTGGAAAAGGAAGGGGAGGGGCATTCTAAAAACTTTTCCTGATAACTGGATAATCTCCATTGATACCACATCCAACTTTGACAGTGGCAGTTTCTCAGGTTGGTTGCAGTGTGAAATCTGAAGGCATCAATGAACCTCTCATACTTGGTTACATTAAGACCTGCTGGCCCCCTCTCTACTTGGAGTGGATCTTTCACCCAGGCATGATTGTTTTTTGATAAGAATTTTCTTTACATTGAGTAGTTTTATGTTCCAGAAAAAACGCAAAAATAGTACAGAGAATTGTTGTATATTCCACACAGTTTTTCTCTGTTCTTAGCATCTTGCATTACTGTGGTATATTTGTCACAATTAATTAACAAATACTGACATGTCATTATTAATAGAAGTCCAACTTTATTCAGATACTCATCACTTTTCCTTAATGTTCTTTTTCTATAGTAGGATCCCATCCAGGAGTTGCATTACATTTAGCTGTCATGTCTACTTGGACTCCTCTCGGCTGTGACAGTTTCTCAGACTTTGATTTGGCAGCCACGAAAGCTTTGAAGAGTATTGACCAAGTATTTTGTAGAATGTCCCTCAACTGGAGTTTGTCTGATGTTATTATTGAGATTACATGGGGAGGAAGATTGCAGAGGCAAACTGATATTCTCCTTACATCCTATCCAGGGTACATAGTATCACCATGATGTGTCACTCTTTGGGCTGCTCTACTCTGGTGTTTGTCAGATTCTCCACTGTAAGGTGACTCCTTTTCCCCCATTCCATACTGTCCTATTTGGAAGGAAGTCGCTATGCATTTAGCATGTCAAGTCTGCTCCACTCCCTCAAGGCTGAATTTACCTACTTAAATTATTTGGAACCCTTGCATGATTTCAATTTCACAGATTCCCCCAAAGGACTTTGAGAACCACGGACTGGTGCATAGTCTAGACTCAGTAAACATGAGCTACCATTGTTTCTGGAAGTCTGTGTGATCAGCTGACTTGTGTCTGTCTCCTCCACTATGTGATCAATTGCAGAGGGCAGAGAAAGGCTACTTGGTCGCTGCTTCTACCCAGGAACCTCTATGGGGCCCAGTACACACAAACTCCCCATCAGTAGTTGCTGATGAGAGGAGTGTTTCATCCTGTCACGGTGCCTTTGTGCTTGTTGTTCAGGATGCTTGGTACATTGTTCTTACTTCTGTTTGCCTGGTTAACTCCCTTTCATTCTTCAAATCTCGGACTTAAATATCTTTTGTTCTGGGAAAACTTCTCTGACCCCACTCCAGAGGCAATCAAACCCGTGTTAAAGCGTCTCCTCATCTCTCTCTTTGTACAGTTGTTTGATGTGTACTCTCCATGCTGGATGGAAGCACCCTAGAAGCAGGAGCCGCATGTGATTATGCTTGCCTTCACATACACCCAGTACCTGCCTGGAATATGGCAGATGACCCGTGAATGTTTGGAGGCCTCCTCTGCCCTCCAGCCTCATACTTCCTACCTAGGCGACAACAGGTGAGTGTGGAGTGTGGGAATCGCTAGCGGATGGTGCACATGCCTGCATCTCAGCTCTTGGGAACTTTTGGGTACACTCTTGCCTTTCAGTGAAGTTTACTGAGTACTTGCTATATGCCAGGCCCTGGGCTAGGTGCTGCGGATACAGCAGTAACTCAGATGGATATAGCCCGAGCCCTTAGGGAAACTATTGGGGTAGGGGGTGGCAGACAATAAATATGTAAACAAACAGATGAGATAACCACAGAATGTGATAAGTACTGTGAGCACAATCACAGGGCAAGGGAATGGAGAGTGGGAGACCTGGGGGTGGGTGGCAGTGGCCATTTCAGCAGGAGAGGCTTCTCCAAGAGATGAGAGGTTAGGAGTCAGCCACATCCCTACTTGATCCTCACAGCAATCCTCTGGGTGAGGCAGGTACACAAGGAATACAGTCATTTTATAGATGAGAAAAGTGAGGCTCAGTGAGACAAAATAGCATGTTCAGGGGCACATCCAAGAAACAGAGCTGGGATTCAAATTTTGGCCCATGGATTCTACGGGAACTGAGCTAGATCTGGTGGGGAAGCGGAAGTCAGAGAATTGTCTGAAGAGCTGGGAGGGCCCCCGGCAGAGGGCCCTCTGGCATGGCAAAGGGGCAGCATGCCCAATGGCTAGAGTTGGAAACAGCTTCCCCAGGGAACCTCTCAGCAGTTGATGCAGCCAACCTCTGGCTGTCTCCAGTCTTCTTTCCATCTGGGTCTTTCTTATCTGTTGTTTACTACCAGTGACATTCTCACCGACCGGCTCAGGGACCACAACAAGGTGGAACTCAAGTCATGTCATTCCTTCACTTTAGTTCCAAAAAGGACTACATGGAAAGAGTGAGCATGCCTGGGAGAACCGAATTGTAACAGCTCAAGAGTTCTCTCTTCTGCAGAAAGAGTATCTACATGTTCATTCATTCATTCAGGTATTATCTGTCACATTTTTATAATCTGCCCATTCTCATTCTCTAAAGAATGAAAACTTGACATTCTCTATCTATAAAACATTTTGAGCCTGTGGGTTCGAGACCTGCCTGGGAAACTTGGCGAGACCTCATCTCTACAATAAAATAAAAAAAATTAGCGCGCGCCTGTAGTTCCGGCTACTTGGAAGGCTGAGGCAGAAGGATCGCCAGAGTCCAGCAAGTTGAGGCTGCAGTGGCCGGGAGCAGCCACTGCACTCCAGTCTGGGTGACAGAGTGAGACTCTAACTCAAAAAACAAACAAACAAAAACATTCTGGGCTAATTTGGAGTTATCCCCTGCTCCTCTAATCTCCAAGGAAGAAGAAGAAGGTGATGATGATGTGTCATGTCCTTAGGATGTCTTATTACTAATGCCCCTTACCCAAACCTGAGTGTTATTTCCCCTTCTTGAACTATTTCTCTGTTAGGAAAATCATTAATTTCTCTTCTCGAGATAGCAAAATTGAGGTTCAGAGAGATTCAGTGATTTGCTCCATAACACACGGCTGATGGGAGACAAAGCAAGGATTTGAACAAAGGCCAATCTGACTCTAAAGTCAAAGTTCTTTCTCCTATCTCTTGTGGCCTTGAGATTCAGCATCAGCAAATTACAGCCGTGGCCAAACCTGGCCACTGCCCGTTCTTACAAGACCCATGGGAATAAAAAATTGATTTTAAATTTGCCCCTATTTTTTAGGAGAAGTGTGTTCTCCTAAAAAATAATTTCACTTTCTCCTTAGTAGACCCATACTAAAACAAAAAACAAACAAACAAAAACCTCCTGTGCTAAATTATCATTATATTCTGAATTTCATCAATGAAAACCTCATGGAAATCTATTTTCTCTCTTGTTAGATAAAGTGCTTTCATGCTAATCCTTGATTTTGACTCTTGGTTCACAACTCCTAAAATATTTACCACCTGGCCCTCTGCAGAAAATGTTTTTTGACCCAGGCTTTAGATGATAATTTAAACTTACCAAACACCAAATATGAGTCAGCCAAAACAAAAATATTATTGCTTTTCCATGTAAAGATGGGGAAGCAGATGTTGAGAGTCTGAACACTGACTAGTCTTAACTTATATACTCTACATACTTAATACGCTCTTGTGTATTGAAGAGGAAATAAAAAATAGTGAAAATCAGGAAAATAAAACCAAATGGCAAAGAATGTCCATGTGCTGATAATTTCCGAGCATCATAGTTGTTGAATGAATGTCTATATAAGGAATATGTTTGGATAAGTATATATCTTGACTGGATCTTGACTGGCTGATAATGTTCCTCAGAACTTGCTAGATTTGTGGTTTCAGTTACTCCCACAAGAATGAATGGAGTGTGTCTTCCACCAAAATCAAAGGTTTGTTCTCTTCACATAACTGAGTCTCAGCCTGCCTGGAGCTCATCAGAAGGTCAAAACCAAAAACAAGTGATGAATCAACATCCATTTATTTTCACCATCCCTTCAGTGTAGCTGGGAATTGCAAACTATTTGGCCAGGGCTGTTTGAGTACAAAATGAGTTTTCTGGCTGTTTGGCTTCTAAGTTTTACAAAATGCAATCTCTAGTCATTTCCCACTCACGCAGAAGGGACTTACTGTTGATCCACCAAACTACACCCAGTTGGCTACCACCCATGATATATTAGCAACTCCCAACTATAAATTCCCAGATGTTGCTTAACATAGAAGCATCATCTCCTTCTGATGATCCATAGAAGAAAATAGAGGGCTATAAGTTTAGAAAGGCAATTTGGGGTGAACATGGGTGACTCCGAGCCCAGGTTATGCGTTGAAACTTCACTCTGGAGGCAATAGAGAGCCGTTACTGGTGAAGAGTATAGTGTTCTGATCTGGGGATAACTCTGACAGCAGCATGGAGGAAGGAAAAGAGATTTGTGTTCACAAAGGTTGGTTTCAACTTTCTCACCTGTTTGAAAGTGCTTTGTACATAGTGATCATAAACGTAATTAAATACATCAACAGATTTAAAAACAAAACCCACATGATTATATCATTAGACACAGAAAAAACTTTTGATAAAATCCAGCAACCCTTCTTCATAAAAACCCTTGAACATCTAGGCATAGATGGAACATACCTCAAAATAGTAAGAGCCATCTGTGAGAAACCCACAGCCAGCATACTGCTAAACAGACAGAAATTGGAACTATTTCCTCTGAAAACGGGAACAAGACAAGGATGCCCACTCTCACCCCTCTTTTTTCTCTTTTTCTTTATTTTAAAGATGTGGGGTACAATTCAGGGTTAGGTATACAAATGTTCTTTTATGCAGGTACCCTTGTTGATGAGGTGTGCCCCTCCTTCCCCTGGCAGTTTCCCTCAACTGCCAATCCCACTCCCCCTCCCTTGGCAGTTTCCCACTACTGCAAATCCCTTTTGATAGTATTAATGATAATAGTTCAATGTCTGCTTATGAGTGAGAACATATGGTACTCTCTTCTTTTTTTCTGTGATAGATCACTGAATATGATAGACTCTAAATTCATCCAAGTTGCTGCAAATTCCATATTTGTCCTTCTTTATGGTTGCATAATATTCCATTGTGTATAAGTACCACATTTAAAAAATCCAGTTTAGCTTCAATGGACAGCATGATTGGTTCCATATTTTTGCTATTGTGAATAGAGCTGCAACAAACATGCATGTGCAGGTATCTTTTTGGTATAATGACTTGAGTTCCTCTGGGTATATTCCCAATAGGGGGTTTGCTGGGCCATATGGAAGGTCAGTTTCTAGTCCAACTCATCTTTGACAAAGCCTCCAACAACCACTGAGGAGAGGAGAAACCCATTCAGCAAATGGTGCTGGGAAAACTGACTGACCATGCAGAAGATTGAAACAGGACCTCTACCTATCATCATACATAAAAATTAACTGTAAATGGATCAAAGACCTAAATGTAAAACCTCAAACTATAAGAATCTTAAACACCTTTATTGAAACGAACTGGGAACCAATCCCTGATTAAAACCCCAAGTACCCATGTCATAAGAGATAAGATAGACAAGTGGGGCCTCACCAAACTGAAAAACTTCTGCAAAGCAAAAGAAACCATCAACAGAGCTGGGAGAAAGCCCACAGAATGGAAAAAAAAATTTGCCAATTGTATATCTGACAAAGGCCTAATATCTAAGATCTACAAGGAACTCAAATGTACTGAAAGGAAAAAAACAAACAGCCCCATTAAAAATTGGGCAAAAGACATGAATGAATAGACACTTCTCAAAAGCAGATATACGGGCAGCCAACAGACACATGAAAAAGTGCTCAGCCTCACTAAACATCAGAGAAATGTAAATCAAAACCATATTGAGATACCACCTAACTTCAATAAGAATGGCCATCATTAAGAAAACAACAACAGATGCTGGCGAGGATGCGGAGAAAGAGGAATGCTTCTACACTGCTGGTGGGAGTGCAAATTAGTACAACCTCTTTGAAAGACGGTGTGGTAATTCTTCCTTTTCAACATAGTTTTGGAAGTCCAAACTAGAGCAATCAGAAAAGAAAAAAAAGATTAGGGGTATCCAAATAGGCAAAGAGGAAGTTAAGTTATCCCTCTTTGCAGACGACATGATTCTATACCTCGAAAACCCAAGAGGAGCTGTCAAAAACCTCCTGACAGAAGACTTTGGCAAAGTCTCAGTGTATAAAATTGATGTGCAAAAGACAATGGCATTTCTATACGCCAACAATAAACAAACAGAAACCCAAATAAAAAGTACAATCCTATTCACAATAGCCACACACAAAAATGAAATACCCTTGGCATCTTCCTAACCAGAGACATGAAAGACCTTTACAGTGAAAACTACAAAACACTGCTCAAAGAAATCAAAGATGACACAAACAAATGGAAAAATATTCCATGCTCATGGATAGAAAGAATCAACATTGTTAAGATGTCCATTCTACCCAAGGCAATCTATAGATTTAATGCAATACCCATTAAATTACCAGGAGCATACTTCTCAGACCGGGAAACGACAATACAGGAATTCATATGGAAACATAAATGACCACAAATAGACAAAACAATCCTCATCAAAAAACAACAAAAACAAAAAAAAATAAAACACAAAACAAAGCAAAAAAGAAAGCAGGATGTATCACACTCCCAGACTTTAAACTTTATTATAAAGCTACAATAATCAAAACAGCCTGGTATTGGTACAAAAACAGGCATATAGACCAATGGAACAGGATAGAGATTCCAAAAACAAAACCTCAATTTCTCAACCAATTAATCTTTGACAAAGCCTCTACCACCAACCACTGGGGAAAGGAGAGAAAACTTATTCAGTAAATAGTGCTAGGAAAACTGACCACATGCAGAAGATTGAAACAAGACCCCTACCTATCACCATATACAAAAATCAACTCTAAATGGATCAAAGACCTAAATGTAAAACCTCAAACTATAAGAACCTTAGGAAATGCAGGAGACACCCTTATGGAATTTGGAACTGGTAACCAATTCCTGATCAAAACCCCAAGTGCTCATGGCATAAGAGATAAGATAGACAAGTGGGACCTCATCAAACTAACACACTTTTGCAAAGCCAAAGAAACCAGCAAGAGAGCAGACTGGGAACCTACGGACTGGGAAAAAATATTTACCAACTGTAGTCTGACAAATGCCTAATATCTAGGATCTACAAGGAACTCAATTGTGCCAAAAAGAGAAAAAAACAGTGCCCCATTACAAAGTGAGCAAAAGATATGAATAGACACTTTTCAAAAGAAGACATACGAGCAGCCAACAGATACATTAAAAAAAAGCTCAGCCTCACTAGTCATTAAAGAAACGCAAATTAAAACCACACTGAGATACCACCTAACTCCAGTCAGGATAGCCACCTTCAGTAACTCAAAAAACAACAGATGCTGGAGTGGATGTGGGTAAAAGGGAACACTTCTATACTGTTGTTGGGAGTGTAAACTACAGCCTCTGTGGAAAACAGTGTGGCAATTCCTGAAAGATCTAAAAATCAACCTTCCATTTGACCCCACAATCCCTCTACTGAGAATATACCCGGAGAAACTCAAATCACTCTATGAGAAAGATATCTACACACATATGTTTATTGCAGCATTATTCACAATAGCAAAAACATGGAACCAACTGTGTTGCTTCTCGAAAAAGGACTGGCTAAAAAAAAAAAATGTGGTACTTATACATGATGGAATATTATGCAGCCATAAAAAAGACCAAAATTATGAACTTCACAGCAACTTGGATGGACTTAGAGTCTATAATACTGAGTGATCTGTCACAGAAACAAAGAACTCAGTATCACATGTTCTCACTTATAAGTGGACCTTGATCAATTATCCTAATACTATAAGAAAAAGCTTGGTAGTAGTGGGAAACTCTTGGGGGTGTGGGATTGGCAGTAGTGGGAATCTGCTGGGGGAGGGAGGGCACACCTCATCAACAAGGGTACCTGCATACTGAACATTTGTATACCTAACCCTGAATTGTACCCCACATCTTAAAAATAAAAAAAGAAAGTGCTTTGTCGAGTCCCTCTCTGAAGAGTTTCTCTTCTCTCACTGATCTCCCTAGCATCCCTGGCTCTTGGCCCTGTTACTACCAGTAGCCAGTCCTTTCAAGCAAACAGTGTCACTATCATTTTATGAAAATAAGATGTCCAGGTAAGGAACCTGTTTACATGTATCAGAAAGCAATATCTTTTTCTTGTCTCTGAGCTATATTCTGTGTCCTTTCCTAGTTGTCTTAAAGGGTTGGATATCTGAGGTTGTCCTGGGTCTGTCAGCCTGCTTTCCCCTCTGCCACCAGAGACAGGCTGCCAACCAGGAGTCAGAATGCCCAGCTTGCTTGAGTCCTATCATCCTGGTCCTGTATCTCTGCACAAACTTAATCTCTACCACAATTCTTGGTACTGAAGTTTACAATTTCTAAATTGAAATGGATGGTTGAGAAGGGAGACACCAAGTCAGGCTGCTTGGGTTCATAGCTGTGTGATCTTGGTCAAGTTACCTAACTTCTTTGTGCCTCAGTTTTGCACCTGTCAAATGGAGATAGCAATAATAGCAACATCATAGGTTTGTTGCATGGTTTAAATGAGATAATGGAATTTTTGTACTTTATAAGGGATCAAAAATGACTAGCTAGGCCAAGCATGGTAGCTCATGTCTGTAATCCCAGCACTTTGGGAGGCTGAGGCAGGAGGATTGTTTGAGCCCAGGAATTTGGGACCAGTCTAGGCAACACAGCGAGACCTCATCTCTACAAAATATCAAAACAAATTTTAAAAATCAGCTGGTTTGGTGGTGTGCACCTGTAGTCCCAGCTACTTAGGAGGCTGAGGTGGGAGGATCATCTGAGCCCAGAAGGTCAAAGCTATGGTGAGCTGTGGTCATGCCACTGCACTCCATCTGAGTGACAGAAAGAGACCTTGACTCAAACAAACAAACAAACAAACAAACAAAAACATAACAAAAAAGATGAGCTAAAATCTCCTGTTTTCCTTACCCCAATCCTCCTTGTAGGCTAGAAACCTAAGTCTCAGAGGGGCTTAATCACTTTCCTAAGATGACAAGGATGTGTTGAAGACAGGTTTGAGGGCCTAGATTTTTTTCCATGACACCACAAGCGTGTAGACCAGCAGGAAACTATTCCTCCTACAATGAGTTTTGTTTTTTCCCATGTCAATTCTGTCCATCTGTATAAGGTCAGAGAATCGAGTTGTACGAGCTTTTTCATCCTTTGGCACTACCCTAGATCCAGCTATGCTCAGTCCCCAGCTCAGAGGGCATGCTCCTCTCCCTCTCTGACACCACCCCCTAAGACAGTGGCTCTCAAGCCTGGGCCTGACTCAGAATTCACTAGAAGGCTTGTTAAAACTGATTACTGCTGCCTGTCCGCATCTACCCACAGTGTCTGATTCAATAGGTCTGGGAGAATCACAAGATTTTGCAAGTTCCCAGGGAATGCTGGTGAGGTTAGGGGGCCATACTTGGAGAACCACTGTCATAGAGTGTCTAAAAATGACCTTACATGTTAAGTTCAGCAAAAATGACAACATCAGCTGGGTTTAGTTACAACAAATGCCAATCTGAATTCCCAGAATGTTTAAATTCTAGACTATGTTTAAGAAAGTCCAATGTGGTCATTCTCAGGCTACTTCCCTGGTTAAGAAGGCAGTGTGGTCTAGTGAAAGTTCTTTGGGACTCTGGTAAAAGGTATGTAGGGGAATAATTTGTCATTAGCACATCAGCTGGTTCTTGTTCGTGTTCCCAGCTATCTAAAATGGGAGCCCTGCTCATAAGGATGTTTCCAGCATTCACAATGTGACCTTGTTTGCAAATTATTGTCCCCCCGAGGGAGGAGGTGTGGAATAAACCTTTCAGAAGTAGAACAAATATGAAGTTTCTCCCTCTGCCAGTAAAGTTTCGCCCTGTTCCTTGTTCAAATGGTGCCAGATTCTTAATTTTTTAAAAAAGGGACTGAAATGAAAGATTTTTGAATCTTCTGTACTTGGGGTCATTACAACTTGTGAACACCTGCTTTGAGAAAGCTGAGGAACATTGTAGATTCAACTGCTTCAAAAGCTAAGACCCCGTAGAGTTGTGAGGTTTCCTTAGTTGTGGTATGTAAATCATGACTTCAAACTCTTGAACACTCTTCCAGCTAGCATGGGGCTTAATTCCCTTTCCTTGAATAAGGTCCCACCTTAGTGACTTCATCCTGTAAAACAGAATGTGGCAGAAGTGATGCTGTATGACTTCTTAGGCAGTCAAAAAGGCAGTATAACTTTCCTCGGGACTCGCTCTCTCTCAGAATACAGATCTTGGGAGCCCTGAGCTGAGGGGCAAAAAGTCCTAGTATCCTGAAGCTTCTTTGCTAGGGTGGCCATGTGGAGAAACCACACAGAGATACAGGGAGCGTTCCTTAAAGGCTCGGCTGGTCCAGCCACAGTTACATTTGTCTTTCCAGTATCCAGACCAAAAATATTAGTGAATGAGCTTCAGATGATCCCAGCCCCGGCCTGTGAGTTGATCTCAGTGATGCTGAGTGGACAGAAGCGAGCTGTCCCCACTGAGCCCTGCCCACAGTGCTGATCTGTAAGCAAAATAGATATTGTTGGCTCAAGTCACTCTGCCTCGGGATTGTTTGATATGCAGCATTAGGTAACAGAAACATTACATGTGGACACGCAGAATTGTTAAAGCTTCTGAAGGGGAAGCAACCAAGACATCAAGTGTTTTAGGCAATAGCAGACTCAGGACGGTGGCCAAGGGTTACACGGCTGAAGAACCGTCCCTAAGGACTGCCAGCCTTCAGAGAGAGATCAGCAGATACGGAGAATTCTGTAAACCGGCAATAATCTCTACCTCAAGCTTGCCAGAAGTTCTGTCCCAATTGTGTGGTTTTCTTCTGGAAGGCGCTTATCCAAAGGCCTACCCAGTTTAAACCCAGAATGCCTCATGAAAATCTCACTATTGCAATACAGTAAATATTAACACAAGAGACTTGAATTCAGGCGCTGGACTCTTTCCAACACAAATGCTCAACAATTTATTTATAAACAGCATCTCCCCATTTCCTCTTATGGTGATGACTCACTATCTTTGCTTTGCAGCCTCATATATCCCCGAAGGATTTTTCCCTTCTCTCTCTTCTGGGTTAACATAATTTCTGGCATGGTTAGTTCACTTAAGTTCTGCTCCCCGACACAATAGTCTTCCTGAGGCTCCTTAAGGTGCAGAATGAGCAGGCTGGGTGTGTATTCCTACAGTCGTGGGTTTTGGGATGTGGCTCCTACCATGGTTTCATCTTTGCTGAAGCCCTTGGAAAAATCATTCACCTTTCCAAGCCTCAGTTTTCTCATCTGTCACACATGGCAGGCCCTGGCTCATAGGAAATGCCTCACACTGGTGCTGGTGGTCATGTCTCTTAATCAAATGCTTCACCTTATACTTTTTTGAGGGGGTGGGTCATCAATTATGGGGCTGTCTGCTAAGTGAGGCAAAAATACTAGCCATTTTTAGCTGCATCTCCCTCGTTGATTATTTGGTGAAGTGGGAGAGTGGGAAAGGCTTCATACATGTTACACTTGGAAGAAAGGATGTCAGTCTTCGTATTTCCAAATTGAACTTTGACAAGCATGTGTTCAAGTACTGGCTTCTTGCAAAAGGATGGTGGTTGGTCCTTAGCTATGTAGGGAAGTCACAGATGTGTTCATCTCTATTGCAATAGCCTTGCACAATGCTTAGAGCTGCACAGATGCTCTGGATGTGGGAGCGTCTATTATTTGGAGTCTGTTGGGTTTGGAATAAGACAGGTCTGGGTTCTAGTTCTGGTTTAACCACTCACCAGCTAGGTGACTAGAAAACTTCCTCAACTTTATGCTTTTTGAAATTTTTGCTTCTGTCTGTGATCCACAGTAGGAAATGCATTTTATGTCCTAGTCTAATACACATACATAGATAAACATACACTCACTTGAAATAAAAGTTTCCCCCTGAAATAGTTACTACTCCTGAAACTTTTTTTTCTGGCTGTAATCCACTACAATGACGTACTATCTACTGCTGGGTTGTGACCTGAAGTTTTAAAATACTGTTAAACTTTGCTAAGAGCATGTATTAATTTCCCTGTCTGTAAAAAGGGGGATAATATACGTTGGAGGACAATTCTTAAGATTAAACAAAGTAAAAGCAGAATCTCTGGCACAGTGCCTGGCACAACCCTGGTGGTCAATGAATGGCAGATAACAACATCATCATCATCACCATCATCACTTAACCTAAAATAACAAAACAAAATAAAGTAAGATAAAGTAATTAATAAAAAGCTAAAACTGAAAGCCAGGAGTGGTGGCTCATACCTGTAGTCCCAGCTACTTTGGAGGCTGAGGCAGGAGGATTGCTTGAGCCCAGGAGCTTGAGTCTACAGTGAACTGTGATTGTATCTCTGCACTCCAGCCATGGCATCAAATCAAGACCCCATTTTTAATTTTAAAAAATTGCTAATACTATTTTTTAATGATTTTCCTAGGTCAGGGGTGAGCAAACTGTATCCATCCACGGGCCAGATCCAGCTCACCACCTGTTTTTGTAGATAAAGTTTATTAATACAGCCATGGTCATCTGTTTGGATGTTGTCTATGGCAGCTTTAGTGCTACAAGGGCTGACTTGACTAGTGGTGACAGAGACCGTGTGGCTGCAAAGTCTTAAATATTCATTATCTGCCCTTTACAGAAGTTTGCCAACCCCTGTTTTTGTCAATGGAATAATATGCATCCCACTCGAAAGAAGAGGAAAAATGCTTATGAAGACCATGTGGCAACATGGGAAAGTATTTATAGTATAAAAAATAGGAGAAAGGGAATTTTCTTTGGAAAAAAGAACTCCTTGAATGTCATTAAAAAAATCTCCACTATAAAGCAGGAGGGAGGCAGATGCTGGTAACCATGGTGATCTTGTGGTCTGCTCCCAGGCTCCTGCCTGTAGGTGCCCAGGACAGGGGGTGGCAAGAATGTGGGAGCAGGGATTCCTTGGCTGAATGACCCTAGGTTTGTCTCTGGGCCTCTTACCCTCCTGCTGTCTAGCTGAGATGGGGCTCACAAAGTGGGGTGGAGTGGTGGTTTCAAATTCCCAAGGGGGGCTGGCAGGAAAGGCAGCCAGCCTGCCTGTCGGACCCACAAGCCAAACATCTGCTCAGGCAAAGACTTGGAAGTCCCTTGCCCACAAATATGTCCCTCTGTTGGGGCTGGAGTTGGGCTGAGCCGCCAGCTGCTGTAAGTTTCCATAAGAGAGGCAGACCTTTGGTGGAGAGAGGGGACTGAGGGCTTTCTGCATTTTTGTGGGGAAATGGGGCAGAGGAGCCAAACTGTGCTCCCGGAGTCCTATGGGTAATTTGGGACCATATTCACGCATCTTTATAACTGCGAAGGGCACCTTCACTTCTCTCTGTTTACTCCTCTCCTTCTAAGCTCACTCTCTAGGGGCAATCACTTGGCCCAAGAAGGGGTCTTGTGGGGAAGGGGCGAGGCAGCAGGGAAGTTCCTGGTGGGAATGATAAACACTAAAGAGGAGGGATTACATTAAACGGTATGCGCTGGCTTTCTTTCCCCTTTCTTTAGTTACAAGTTTGGGGTGTGGGGAAGGGCGGAAATTCCTGGGCAAAATAGCCATGCCCAGGAAATCTGTGTGTTTAGTTTCTGAGAAAAATATCCAGTAAGCTCTCTAAATGCAGGGAAATGGCTTGGTGGAGTTGTTAACAATCAGGGCATTAAGATCATTGCCCACACAGTGCAGGAGCCCATCCATTCCATCCAGATGGGGAGAGGAGGGATTGGACAGTGGGTAAGGGGGTCCCACCAGACCCGTGTGACTTGGTCCAGGTTGCCAGAGTCAGCAGCTCCTTGGCCAGAAAACCCTCTGACGCTCCCAAGATCCACCAGAACCCAGGATGGGTGGAATTGGGGCAGGGTAGGGAAGTTCTTCCATTGCTCTTGCCGCACAGATAAGAGGCTCCCAAATTCTTCAGTGGGCTGAGTGGTGAGTTACTCCAAACACTGCCCAGACCCCAGCACTGCCACTCATCCCAGCAAACCTAAACACTCATGTACACACTCCCTGCATTGTTGGATCCACTCTGCCTTAGCCCCTCCCCAAGACTACTCAGACTCCATACCACCAATGAAACAGAAAGAGTAGGATTGAAACAGAGCTGCACCACTCATCAGCAAGCCAGTTACCTCGCTTGCCTTGGGTTCCTCATCTGCATAATGGGTATAACAACCCCAAATCCTCTTACTGGTTGTCATAAGAACTTAAAGAGATCGAGACCCCCCAGTGCCTGCTGTGTCCTAATGGTGTCCCCTCTGTCCTCCCAAGTCTCAGTTTTTCTTCCTTCTCCCCACTCCACACCTGCACAATGGGACAAGTGAGGGAAAGAGAGGGAGACTAAATATTTTTTGGTTTTAATTGGCTTCAGGGATTTAAAGGGATATGCTTCTCAGGGAGTGACAGTGAGTGAGTTAGTAGTCTGAGACAGATTTTTCTGGCCTGGTATTTCCTCATGAAGAGGGATTACTCTGACGGCTTGGTGGCTGAAGGCATTTCCCATGGTGTCCTGCCTCCCCTAACCTTAGGATAATAATGCCGTTTTCAGAGGACTGCCCTGAGGTAGGCGTGGGCGGCCACAGTTCTTGGGTTCATTTTTCAAGCAGACGGAAGTGCCAAGACTAATTTTAAATTGCGCCATCCTGTCAGTGGGGCCTGTCTGAATGCCTGGGGTTGGAAGGCTGGAGGTGCAGGTCTGCATAACTGGACGGATCTGCATAACCGGACAGTCCCAGCCATTTGGGTAAGCCGAGCTCAGATGGCGCACCGTGTCCTGCAGCCTGGCTGACCAGACTATGCTGGGACCTGCAACCTGGCTGGCCTGCTGTTACCTGGGTTCCCTCACAACACAGTCCCTGGGCGGGAATTCCTCTCCAGCAATTTGGAAAAGGCTTTTTGACAACAATGCTTCTCTTGTGTGGATAATAATACTTCCCATTGAGGACAGTTTGGTGGCAGGCTGGGTGGGAGGACGCAGCAGGCTGACCTTGCCATCAAAGCCCCTCCCGAGGTCTCAGAGGAAGGATGACAAAGCAGCGTGAGGGAACCAATACTGAGAGCAGCTTGGAGGGAAGTGAAGCCCATAATAGGCCTCAACTACAGAGACTTAGTGTCGTTAAGGACGGGATGGTTGGATGGGTATAAAGCCATGTGGTAGATTCTATGCCTGTGTTTCCAGAACTCACCATGAATGTGAAAGGAACAGGGCGTACGGTGCAGCATTCTCAAGGTGGGCTTCCTTGAGGTAATCCACTCTTCATAAATAAACGTATAAACAAAGCCAGGAGGTCAAATACATCTAGAAAGTACCCATGCTATCATCTCCTGGACTCAGTATATACCACATTGGTGACATCATTTTTGCTGAGCTCACATCTAAGGTAATTTTTGACAAGCTGAGCAGTGGCCCTCAAACCATGGTCCCTGGCCGGTATCAGAATCACCTGGGGACTTATTGGAAATATGGGTTCTCAGACCTCACCCCACCCATGCTAAGAAGGAACTCTGGAGGTGGGACCCAGACTTCTGGTTTTTAACAAGCCTTTCAGGTGACTTTAGTTTAAGAACCACTTCATGGGCCTACTAAAGTCTCTGAGAAGACCTGCTATAAAGAAGCATGCTGTTTTGTTCACTCTCATGTTTTCCAAACTGGCCACAAGACTCTTTTGTGGCAAAATATCAATTAGCTCTCCTAGGAATAAGCTTTGGGAAATGGGAAAGAACATGAACTTGGTTTCTGGCTACGTTGGTTTGAATCTCAGCTCTAAAACCCTACAGCCTGAGGAGACACAACCTCTTGAAATCATTGGGTGGTTGTAAGCTTTAAGTAAGATATTATCATGCTTAGTACTGTCCTTGGTTCAGAGCCATGCCCGCTAAGCTGGTAACAGCAGTCACAATGAACACTATCATGATGACGAATAGGCAGGTGTTACCAATATAGTTCTAGTATGTTTCACAGGTCTCTCTTTTTGCCCTTCATTTTTTCCCCGTAAGTTTGGTTTGGGGGGTGTCAGGCCAAGTCCTACAATTTCCTCCACACACCTGTATTCTCAAGTAGAATGCCCTGACCACTTCTCATGAAATTCATCGCCCTTCGCCAGGGTAGCAGAAATCAGGCTTCCTGTCTGACGCTCGGCTCTGGCAACTGTTCCACATTGCCCTCTTATGAGAAAGGAGAGGCACACAAGCACACAGGATGGCCAGGAGTAAGACAAACGGTTCAGGGTGCACAGCCCATGCCTACACTTAATGGCGGGGGTGCTGGGGACACAGGGCCTCTGGCCTCTCAGGCTGTCTGGATATATTTATCAGGATTCACTCCCCTGCTTCAAGGAGGTCAACAGGGAGTTAAATAAGAACAGTTAGCCTCCTTTCTCCCTGAAACAAACAAGCAGTGTTTTAACACAGCATCACATAGTAAAAAGAGTATTGAATCCAGGTTTTGCACCATAGAAATGGTGAGATCTTGGAAAAGTTACCGATTGTCTCTGAATCTCAAATTCCTTCCTCACTGAGAAAATGGGTTTGGTAAAATTCACCCTTACCAGGCAACTATGAAAATTAAAGAGAGACCCTGACAGTGTGAGTGGGGTGCTTGGTATAGAACAGGGGCTTAATAAATGTGGAATTGGAATCACACCATCCTCCTAGGCAAAATGGCCACTGAAATTGATCTCATCTCTCAAGGCTCAATTGAGTTCAAACATTCATTTATTCATTCATGGATCACATATTTATGAGTGCCTGCTATCTATACCAATGACACCTATGGCAGATACAGAGATGAACATGACCTCAGAATTTTATAATTAGTTATTGAATTACAACTGTGGCTAGGGCAAGGAAGGACAAATCTGTCTTCCACATCCAGCCCAGACCAGACCAACCAATAATAATGGTTTCCTTTGGATTCCCTACTTATTTTATGACTGTGGAATTTGCTGTCTACTGTCTAGTATACTATTTAAATGCTCCCCGAGTGTCACAAGTGTTTCCTAAAGCTGGCTTTCGGTAAGGACCCAGGATCTTAGGCTACCTTTGCCCCAGTTCCACACCGAACAAATGTGTAGAGCTCCATCAAGGATAAAATACGTTCTCAGATCTGCATATCTCTCATGGGAATGGCAATTTGCAAATGTCACAACAGAGACTTAAAAAGGTTTCCTTCCAACTTGGAATAATCTAGTATTTAGACAGATATTTGAGAGTGGACTGAGGACAAGATTGGAGTGAGGCAGGGAGACCAGTTTATGGACTATGGTAACTAGACCTAATTGTGTTTACATCCCTAGGGCAAGTATTCGTCCTGAGAAATGGGTCTTTGAAATGTCATTACCAAATCTGTAGTAGAAAAAATAAATGTTCTTTTGACTTAGAGTTCTCAGATAAAACATTGTGAGGCTGTACATTCTTGGAATGCAATCCCAGAGGGTGCTAGCAAGACAGGGGTTGGAGAAGAAAGACACAAGTTTTGGATGACTAGCTTGAGTGACCCCAGAAGACAAAGAGCCCAGCCCTTTCTGGACGTGGCAGCAGTGTCTTTTGGGCTGACATCCCTGGGTCATCTGGCTCATAGATGACTACCAGCCTGTCCCAGCAAGGCAGATAATGTCAAACATATTACCCCCATGTGCTGGGACTTTTATCTCCAAATGCCAAATGACATACAGGCAAGTGAGGCCACTTGGCTGATGGGGGCAGGGGGAGCAAAAGGCAAGGAAGGAACTGGGTCAGAAATATCATGAACACCAGCCCCACATGGTACCAGCCTCAAGCTACTATTTGTTTTGCTTTCTGTGGGGCAGTTTAAGCTGAACCAGTCCATGAGACTTTCATCTCCCAAACATTGGCTTCTTCTTTGTGTTTGCTCAGAATGGCTCCCAGTGACTCACTCCACTATATAAAGAGGTGATTGGGTCATGAGGGCTCTGCCCTCATGAATGGATTAATCTGTTCATGGAATTAATGGAATGATGGGTTACCATAGGAGTGGGACTGGTGGCTTTCTAAGAAGAGGAAGAGAGATCTGTGCTAGCATGCTCAGTCCCCTCTCCTGTGATGCCCTGTGCTACCTCAGGACTCTGCAGAAAGTTCCCACCAGCAAGAAGGCCCTTACAAGATGCAGCCCCTCACCCTTGGACTTTTCTGTCTCCATAACTGTAAGTAATCGATTTCTTTTCTTTACAAATTTCCCAGTTTCCAGTGTTTTGTTATAAGCAACAGAAAATGGACTCAGACATTACTAGAGGAAACTTTCGAAAGCACAGCTTGGACCATGTGATACCTTGGATGGAACTCCTGCTCATGCCTTTAGAATAAAGATGAAAGCCCATGGCATTCTGCATTTGAGGGACAGTGTCCTCTGTTTGATTTTTCTGGGGTGTGGCAGATAATGCAAGCTAATCAGTGTTTGATTGACGAATGGATGGATGGTATAACTCTCCCAGAAACTGGCTCCTGCTGCCCTGACTTGTTTTGTGTCCCTGGCTCCCCAAGCACACCACACTTTCAGTCATGCGGCACTTCTTTAATCCTTTGACTGTACCATGCACTCTTGAACTCACAGGTTTTAAATATTTTTGCACATGCCCAACTCTTTAAGGAGGTATATATTCTTCCCTCAAAGCCTGAAAGCTTGAATGATCCCTGGTCACTCTTCAGAGGCCAGCGTATGCCTCACAAATCCTTGAAGTCCACCCTTTCACCAAGCAAGCAGGTTTGCATGCCCTTTCTTTAAGCTGCAGTTGTTTGGTTACCTGTGAGCTCCACTGGATTATGAGCCTTTCAAGGGCAGTGACTTTGTATTATTTTCCGTGGGACAGTGCCTGGCCCACAGGAAATGAGCAACAAATGTCTGCTGAATGCATGAATTCAGACATAAATGCATGGTGAGGGAACAAGGTGGAGAGATGGAACCCTGACTGTGCAGCCCTGGGCCTGTGTGGCTTCAGAGACAGGAGGCATGGGGGTACTCACGTATTCCATTTCTTTAGTTGGGTCGCCGAGGCTGCCGTTGGTGGTAGGGGCAGCAGTCTCTGCATTCTCTGGCTTGTCCTGCTGCTTCCCTTCCTCCTTAGGCAAGCCACCTTGCCCCGGAAGGGCCACTTCTCCCACACCGAGAGCCTCGCTCTTATATTGCTTGACAAATTCTTCCATCACTTTCAACTCATTCTCCAAAAGTCCGCGGCAGCGAGAGGGGTCTTGGTCATAGATGGGAAGCTGGTGCATGAGCTGGCGCCGGCGGTAGTAGGCACCCTCGGTGCCTGTCACTGGCTGTTTCTCCTTGGGGATGAGCTCCATGTACTGCAGGCCCTAGGGAGGAAAGGGAGGAGGAGGAAGAGACAATGTGATGGAGATGGGGCTTTGTCAGTCAAACAATGACAGAATCCACCTAAAACTCACAATGCAACATCTTCCAACATTATCAGCAACTGAAAGACACTGTCTTTACTTTTTAATTTAATGTAGATTTTTTTTCAAATTACAAAATCAAATGAGAAAACATAGATGAGAGAAGGAAGGTAAAGGAAAAAAAAAATAGGCATCCTCCATTGACCTCGTGTGTATAGGAAATGTTCTGTATCTTGCTCTTAGTGATAGTGCCATTGAAGTGCATCTATGTTGTAGCCTATTAAGCTGTACACATAAGATGTATGCACTTGATGTGAGCATGTTATACAGTCATGCGCTGCATAATAATATTCTGGTCAAAGATGGACCACATATACACTGGTGGCCCCATAGGATTATAATACTGTATTTTTACTGTACCTTTGGATGTGTTTAGAGACACAAGTATGATTGTGTTACAATTGCCTATTCAGTACAGTAACATGATGTACAGGTTTGTAGCCTTAGAGCAATAGGCTATATCACATAGCCCAGGTGTGTAGTAGACTACACCATCTAGGTTGTGTAAGTGCACTCTACAATGTTCACACAACCATGAAATTACCTAGCAAGGCATTTCTCAGAATGCGTTCTCGTCATGAAGCGGTGCATGACTGTGCTTTGATTAAAAAAGCATTTAAAAAATTATACCTCATTGTCCCATGGTAACAGTCTGATAACAAATTTGTGTTTCTTCTTCAAGACTTCTCCTGTCTGTATTTATTAAGATTTATTCGAGACCCGCCTGGGCAGGCGAGACCTCATCTCTACAATAAAATCAAAAAATTAGCCGGGTGTGGTAGCGCGCGTCTGTAATTCCGGCTACTCGGAAGGCTGAGGCGGAAGGATTGCCGGAGGCCAGCAGGTCGAGGCTGCAGTGACCGGGAGTGGCCACTGCACTCCAGTCTGGGTGACAGAGTGAGACTCCAACTCAAAAAAAAAAAAAAAAAAAAAGATTTATTTGAGTGTTATTTTCTCTGTGTGTGTGTGCCATTTATAATGAGTCCCTGACTGGTAGGTTTTATTTTTCCCATGACTGTGATAGGCCATGTTCATGGTGTGGGACAGAGAACAATCTTGACATGTGAAAGAGAGACACTTGTTTGCTTCTGTCAGTGAATGCACCATCTGCTCACTAACTAGCTAGATACCCACTTGTTAATCATAATAATTATTATTTTATTGCTTATTTCCCAAAAACTACTGTAATTTTCATTTTGGGATGGCACTGGAAAAAGAAGGGAATCTATGTTTACTCATGGGTTAGGTTTTCTGTCAGAATTTGAATGAAGTTCATTTTGCTTTGTTCTCTGACTTGCAAGCAATGGTAGTAATTACAATTACAAGTTTGCCTCTATCACCAAAGGAAAATTGTTACTTTTAAAACTCTTCTCCAGCTTCTCCAGGCCGGGCTTGGTGACTCAGCCTGTAATCCTAGCACTTTGGGAGGCCGAGGTGAGTGGATTGCCTGAGCCCGCGGGTTCGAGACCCGCCTGGGCAACTTAGAGAGACCTCATCTCCACTATAAATAAAAAACTAGCCGGGCGTGGTAGTGCGCGCCTGTAGTTCCAGCTACTTGGAAGGCCGAGGCAGAAGGATCGCCGGAGCCCAGCAGGTAGAGGCTACGGTGGCTGGGAGCGGCCATTGCACTCCAGTTTGGGTGACAGTGAGACTCCAACTCAAAAAAAAAAAAAAAAAACACAAAAAACCAACTCTTCTCCAGTATCATTTGCAGGACAATAGCCAACTGATAAAACTCTCAGGATAATGACAGAAGTAACGCAATATGGCTGACCTCATACAACCCGTGTCCCACTCCAGACTATCTTCTCACTGGTCTCACAATTGAAGTGCTTAACCCTTTTCCATTTAACCTGATGATACTCACTGGTGGTGTTGACAGCTGCATTATTTACCCCGAGATAAAAAAAATTACAAAATATATTAATTCTCTTTTTGTTTTGTAATTTTCATTAGGATTAGGGACAACTTCTATTTAGGAATAACTCCAAGAACCGTTTTTGTATTTTATTTTCACTTTGAAAACCAGTCAGATTTGCTTCAGCCTCAAAGAGTGAATTATGTAAAATTAAAGGAATGTGGCAGTGAGCTGCACTTTTTTTTTTCTAAATTGGTAAAGGGCTAATTTCTACCTTTGCTCATGTAATTACTCTCCCTGGAAGGAAAAGCCCTCTTGTCCTTCCTGCTCTTACAATCAGTACCATGTGTTTTGGCCACTCCCTCATCTTTAACCCTTCCTAGTATAATTGAGTTAACCCTCTCCTGGGACCGTCTACTCCCTGAGGGCAGGCCATGTCCCTTCTATTTTAGTAGCAAGGGCAAAGGCTCTGGGGTCGGCCTGTCCTGAACTGAAATTGTGGTTCCAGGCATGCCAGCTGTGCAACTGCAGCTGTGTCATCCCTCTCTGTGCACAGATTCCTCCACTGTAAAAACAAGGATCATAAAACCTGGGGTAGTTGTGGAATTCGTTAATAGATCTGCAGCATCTCCAGTACGTGTTATGGACTTCCTTTTCCCTTCGCTTCTCTGTGACTTACTATCTTTTTAAACCTGTGACTGCAGTTAGACTCATCAGCTATATAGTTCAAAGCAGTCTTTCTCAAAGAACACAGTGTATGATAGTCATGTGAAAAAGTTACTAAAATGCAGATTACAGGCATAAAGCCCCTATCAAGACCTCAAATCAGCAGGTGAGGTGTGAGGTCCAGGAATCTGCATCTTTTAACAAGAATCCTGGGTAACTCCGATGGAGGTTGGTCCCTAGATCTTTCTTGAACTACTGCTTCAATAAAACACAGGCAAACCACACACACACACACACACACACACACATACACACATACACACACACACACACACACACACACACACACACACACACACATACACACACACACACACACACACACACACACACACACACACGGGTGAGATACACAACTGTGATTCTTTTTCTTTCTTATTTTGAGTTGGAGTCTCACTCCATTGCCCAGGCTAGAGGGCAGTGGCATGCTCACGGCTACCCCAGAGTTGACCTTCTGGGCTTTGGCGATCCTTCTGCCTCACCCTTCCACAACTGTGATTCTGTACCAGACCAAGAGCTGAGAAAAGCTGGTGAATAATTGCTAGCTTCCTTAGACTTTTGCAAAATCCAAGGATTCTTAAGGAAGAAATGTGAATTTTCCTAACACTTGAGAGAGGCCTAAATGAGCTTTTACTCTGCCCCAAGTTATAGTCAGAGATTCACGTTCTCAATAAGAATAGTGTAATTTAAGTAGATATTCTTTTTAGATTTGTTGGCTTTGCCACATGGATTTTGTTTCCTTCAAAACTGCATATTTTTACTTCATTTACCTCATGGGCAATGCTCCTAATTAAAAAAAATAGTCAATCTTGTTTAAAATTGCTTTTCCTTTAAAAAGTGTAATTAAATCATTATGGGCATAAGTTATTCCATGGTTTATTAATTTAAAAATATGAAAAGGCACCTTCTAATAGTAGAATTGACAAAGTCTCAAGTCAATAACATTTCCCCATCGATATGACTGGCAACTGTCTGAATATTAATGTGTTCACAGGTAACTGTCCAATTTAGCTTTATTTGTTTATTTTTATTGAACAGAAATCTTACACAGGGGGGATCCCCGGTGTGGGGGAGATTAGGGGGAGATCAAGGTCAGGGCCACAGCCTGAGAAACTGTGAGAAACAAAGTGGTTATCCCAGATGACTGTCTTCCATTTCTGTGCCTGACCCTGACTCTGACCCTTAGTACAAGTTTTCTAATTTCCCTCACACAAGTGTCTGCTGCTAGGATATCCTCTTTGAATACACCTGCCCGTGGCTTATCACTTGGGGCTGAACTCATTTTGGAAATCAACATGGAAATCATACTGAAATTCATAATGAACAGACCTTGTTGTTTGATTTTAGGGAGTGGAGGTGAGTAACCTGGGGGTGGGGTGGGGTACGAGTCCAGAGCCTGGTACTTGCTGGGTTCCATAATAAATGAATTCTGGAGAAGAACATTTGGAAAAGAGAGAGGCAGGGAACCTGGGTTCTTGTGGGGCCAAAGTGTGGGGTGACTGTGGATGTCCCAGTGACATCTGCCTTAGATCCCGGGGACACCTATCTGAGACCCCTTCTGGCACTGTAGGCTCATAACACACTCGTCGATCCCCCAAGTACATCTGCACACTCCTGAATGCTTCTCAAGGTGCTTTCTCAGACACAGGAGATGGCCTGAGTAGTGTACAAAGCCTAGAGTGTCAGAAACTCTGGGTTTTAGGGCCAGTCCTGCTGCTGGTCTCTCTCAGACTGGGAAAATATCTAACTTTTCCAGGCCTGTTTCCTTCTCTGCAAAGTTTAGGGTAGACTGCATGATCACTAAGGTTCTGACTATCATAAGTCCCTGACAACCTCACTTGATCCTCACTACATTTAAGGGAGAGAGAACAGCAACATCACTAACCAGAGTTCATAGCTCGGGAAAGAGGCCAAAGGAGACGGTGGATTCTGGTCAGCCAAAGAGGCCAAGACCCTCCACCTACCACATGGGTAAGCAGAAGCCTCCATGTGTCACACAGCTCGCTGGACATCCAGGAAATGCTTAGTCCCGACCCTGTCTTAGGTTACCGGGGTGTCTGGTGGTTTTCTTCTTGATCAGCACGAAACTGCAGGTGGCTTTCAGCACAAATGTGTCAGACAGGTAGGTGTGAAGAACCACACCTCAAACTGTATAGGAATCACTTAGTTACCTTGTGAAGAAGCTTCCTGGGCTTGCCCCTATTTCTGATTTAGGATATCTGGAGGAGCCTAGAAATGAGACTCCTGGGGGGTCTGAAACAGGACATCTGAGGGTAGGAGCCTCTCAGGGGGCAGTGGGCAGGGTGAGGGGATGTGACCATCAGAAACAGTAGGAAGTGGGAGCCCAGCAGACAGCAGGTTGGGGCAGGGCACAGGGCCTGGGGAGAGGGGCTAGGGGATAGCTCAGGGAGGCAAAAACACCCATACCACCCCCTTCCTATTTCTTGCCCAGGCCTGCCCTGCTCCCAGGATCTAAAGGATTTTGGAGAAGAGGAAACAAGAGCTTTGCTCATCCTGCCAGAGGGGTCCTTAGACCTGGCCAGCATCTCACTAACTCCAAGTGTTGAAGCAGCCCCAGTTGCAGGCTGATTCAGCTCATGCGAAAGTAACTCCTTTTCCTGTGAAGACTGCTGACTCCCCAGGTTTGGCGGTGTAAGGAATGATAGGAATAACTAGCCCTTAAGGAAGCACTTACCATGATCCAGGCACTTTTCCAAGTGCTTCACACACAATCCTAGGAGGAAGGTGCTAATGTTACCCAACACAGAGTGATTAAAGAACCTTGCTAAGGTCACACTACAAGTAAGTAATAGATTCAGCTTTGAACTCAGTGGCTTGGGTCTCAAGCCCTTCTCTGCAACCTCACTGGAAGATAGATGGTTTTCAAAAAGGAAAAATGTCCCCCGATTTCTGGGGGTGCTTCCCTTTGTCATTAGTCAGGGTGAGTGTGCCATGGGAACATCACCTGGTGCCAGGATCCCCCATTCCCTAGATGTGTCTGTTTCTTTGACCTTCTAAGGCCTGTACTCCTCCCTGCCCTACTTTACAAATAAATCCATGGCAAGGATCTTGGGACAGTGGCCTCACCAGCCAGCTGCTTGTTGATCCCTGCATTCACAGTGTCCTTTCAGATATCTGTGCTGGCTATGGGGACTGTGGCTGCAGGGGTTCTGGGCCGGGGCCCCGGAGAAAGGGAGTCTTCCTTCCCAGGGACCCAGCACTCCTGGAGTGGCTCAAGCCCCAGCTGGGCACCAGTTCTCTGTCTTTGCATTGTCAAAGCTACTGCGTCCTGATGCCACCAGTGTGTGCTTTGTGACTCCTGGTCTGGTCTGGCTAGCCTGAGACTCCTTAATCTCTGCTTCTTATTGACATACCCATGACAGATATTGCTAATCAACCTGATTAGAGTCTTCGAATCCCACTCAACACAGCCCTATCGACTGGCATGTACTTGGGAAGGAGAGACAGGGACAGAGGTTTGGACCTGAGTCAACCACCTGGTGCTGATCTGACTCCAAAAGAGACTCTTCCAGGTGTCTCTTCAGGAAGCTGACTAAGGTCATGTTCCCATAGCCTTTAGCAAGAGGCATTTCCTCAGATCAGTTGGAAAGATTGGTTTTGGTTTTAAGTTTTTCCTGAGGACCTTTCTGAGTTATTTGGGGCTCTGCAGTCTGGCTGGGACACCTTGGGTGGAGAGGTTCTCAGAATCTGTAGTAGGAAAGAAATAAAAAAATGCAGAGAGAAAAGTGGAAGGAAAGGTGCTCTTATGCTCTGGGTTGGGCAGTAGCACACACATGGGTTTTAGAATCAGAAAACCCAGTTCTGATTCTTCTCCTCCTGATTCTTCTCCTGCTGTCAGCCAAGGACAGTGAATAGGCTTCATCTCACATGTCAACCCCATTCAATAGTGGCGACCTCGAGTGATTTGTTAAGAAGGATCCTGAGGTCTGATGAGGGCTCAACGGGAAATAGTACTGATCAGCAATGCCTGCCATGGATATGAGAGTAAAAGGTGAGCTTTGAGGGAATGCCAGTCCTGCATTGGGTCCTCACAGGCCTCTGTTTGCTCCTCTGTAAAATGGGGCTGTAACATACTCAGCATGTAGGGAGTAGTGAGATGTTGAGGAACATACACAAAATGCTCAATGAATGCTGGTTCCCTTCGTCTTCTTTCTCTTGTCTCCCTCAGATCCTGGCTAGCTTTCAAGGAACCATTCAAACTCCACCCTGTTTTTGATAGCCTCTCCTTTTTGCCTCCCTTCCCACCTGCTAGCTGGCCTGGCCTGGTGGGGAAGAGCCTAAGCCTTAGAATCGAGGTGGCCGGACTTCAAGACCCGACTCTGCCACTTAAATCAGCTGTGGGACATTTGGCTAGTTGCATCATCTCTCTGAGCCTCCATCTCGTCCTTTCTAAATGAGGGTAATAATAGTATATTCCTAACAGTGTTGGGAAATTAGATGAGATTGTGCACAGACAGCTGTTAGCAGACTGGCTGGCACACAGTAAATAATAAATATTAGCAATTAGGGTTGGTGTTATCAGTCTTTAAAGGCTTAAGAATTACTCTTGCTTTTATTCTGCCTAGGAAGGATGACAGAAAGCAAGGTTCAGTCCCATTCCCAAAATATAATCAGTCCTAATCAGTTGGTAATTAAAAAAAAGAAGGGAGGGTGAGCAGGAAGGGAGAATTGTCCAATCTCAGAAATCTGACTCGTCCTGGCATCCCAGATGCAGAGCAGACACAGGGGCTCTTTACAGCTGTGTGGTTTTATGAGCCAGCATTCATCATTGCCTGATGATGCCTTCCCCTGACTAGGTGGGGTCGGAGCATGTGGGGTTTTCACTGGCCAGCTCCTGATGCCCACAGTCAGCTCTTTTATGAGCAGCTTCTTTTAGTTGCCACCAACATCCTGAAGACCCACTTGATAGCCTACCCAGACCCGGCAGACCCATGTTCTCAGTCACCTGGCAAGTCCTGGTTTTGCCATCATTCTGTGATCTGGGGTCTGCCCCTGCCTCTCCCTGAAAACTTGGGGAGGTCAATGGACCATTCTGTGTTTACTTACATGTAAAACAATTCCTGCCTCACAGGGTGTTTGAGCTCGTAAATGCTGAAGTATTCTTTTAAAATGTGCTTTATGCCAAACCAAAAGCACAGATTAAGACAAAAAGAATCTTAATCTTTTTTCAATTTATCTGGAAAGGCTTCCTCCCCCGGATCCCCTTAAGTGGCAGCTTAGAACTGCGCTTCTCAAGCTCTATGGTGAAGGATCAAAATTTTTGTCTTTTTCACTTATTGCAGAAGGATTTGTGGTCTCACTCATGTGATTAGAAGGTAGCATATGACCCATGAGATTTCCATGTCGGTCTGACCATAGTGGAATTCTGTTCAATGAGATGAGTTCTCATCTCATCACACAGTTGGATGTCAAATTGCTACATTTTCCCAATATTTATTTATTTATTGAGACAGGGTCTCACTCTGTTGCCCTTGCTAAAGTTCAATGGCACAATCATTTAGCTTACTGCAGCCTTGAACTCATGTACTCAAGTGATCCTTCTACCTCAGACTCCTGAGTAGCTGGGCCTACAGGCATGTGCCACCATGCGTCACTGATTTTTGTACTTTATGTAGAGACAAGGTCTTGTTATGTTGTCTAGGCTGGCCTCCAGCTCCTTGGCTCAAGTGATCCTCCTACCTCGACCTCTCAAAGTGCTGGGATTATAGACATGAGCCACCGTGCCCGGCCTATTTTCCCAACAATTATTCTCAATTTCTGTATTCTTCTCATTGTGCACCAGTCACAAGGACCTTGTGAAATGATTCCAGTCCACACTTGGAATATCTCTGGCCTGGAAGGTGACATTGTACCAATACTCATCATGCCTGCTCTGTGTCCTGCATTGTGCTGGGTGCTGGCATGCCACAATATACAGGAAAGAGAGGTTGTCTGCCTTCATGGGCTTTGCTTCACTCCAGTGTGGAGAAGAGATGGGAGCTAAGCACAGAGGTGCATAAAATAAGTATAACTTGCAATAACAACTTCAAAAGAAGCTGAAAGAGAGAAGACAATGTGGTAGGAAGATGGATCACATCTATTGTAAACTGAGAATTCAGGGAAGAATTGTTTGAGAAGAGCCCCATCATGCAAAGAGCAGGAAAAGAATGTCTCAAGTAGTGGGAGCAGCAGGTGCCAAGGCCCTGAGGAGGGCAAGAACGTGGTGTGTTCTAGAACTGGAAGGAAGAAGTCAGCATGTTGTGAGGTATTGAAGGCGAGAGGGGAGGAATAGCAGCCATGGGAGGAGCCTGCAGGGACAGGCCATGGAGGACTCCAAAGACTCTCCTTTTCTTTCAGGAAAGATTTAATTAAATGCCAGGCCTGCATTTCTAAAATTGTCGCACCTTTAAAAATTGCATTAACTTTTAGAAATCATCTAGTCCTTAGTTACTCCAAGTGTGGTCTGGGGACCAGCGGCAGCAGCGTCACCTGGGGGTTTGCCAGGAGTACAGAATCTCCGGATGGTCCTAAACTTACTGGATGCATTTTAATGAGCCTCCCCAGCTGTTTAATGTATGCTGAGATTTGAAGAGTCCTGGTCTAGCACGCACTGGATGTTGAAGGTGGCTGCATGGGGAGTTGCATGGGGAGTCATTTAAAATGTTTGCATACAGAGATTTGGATTCTGAATCTGGAGCTTCTGATTCAGTGGTCTGGGGAGGGACATAGGCATGGGGACCCTGTACAGGTTCCCAAGGGATTCTAGTGAACAGCCAGAGTATAAGCTGATGCTTGTCATTTGCTCTCTCTGGACCTTTCTACCCTCCTCAGGGTGACTATTTCCCCAAGACTTCTTTGGGTGCCCCTTCTTCAGGGTTGTTTAAAAATGGTTTTGTTAGCCGGGATCGGTGGCTCAGTCTGTAATCCTGCACATTGGGAGGCCAAGGTGAGTGAATTGCCTGAGCCTGCGGATTCAAGACCTGCCTGGGCAACTTGGCGAGACCTCATCTCTACAATAAATAAAAAAATTAGCCGGGCGTGGTAGCACACTCCTGTAGTTCCGGTTACTTGGAAGGCTGAGGCGGAAGGATCGCCGGAGCCCAGCAGGTCGAGGCTGTGGTGACTGGGAGCGTGACACCTGCACTCCAGTCTGGGCAACGGAGTGAGACTCCACCTCACAAACAAGCAAACAAACAAACAAACAAACAAACGGTTTTGTTCTCCCTTCTAAGACCAAGAGGCTTCAGTTTTAGGGAAAGGAGAAGACTGTTTTTCTGCTCACCTCCAGGCATGCAAAGGGCATATCCAGGCTACATTGAGAGGAAATGATCATCTTGCAGAGGGAGAGAAACACTGAGAATTTTGAACGATAAACAGGAGTGTTCAGCAGTGAGAAAGTCAAAGAGAACAATGAATACTCCAGTACTAGTGCTGGAAGGCCCATTTAAGTTCATTTGAACACCTCTACCCATTTCATGCATGAAGAAAACTGAAGTCCAGAGAGTCATTTCAACATTGCATGATATAGGAGTAAGGCTGAAACCACAGCCATTTCTACCATTTTTGTGACCTTGACTTCTTGCTACCCTGCCTTTGAAACTCAGGAATCCCTGACATGGCTAATATTTACAAGGGTAGGAAAACAACCACTTGGTTGGAAGTAGCTGTCTTACCAGTTTCTGCGTGACCCCAGGGGGAGCCCACTCATAGGTGATGGTGTCAAAGGTGGGATCTTTCCCAGTGGCAATGGGGTTGGTCATGATCATCCGGTTCCTCTTGTAAATCCGAATGCCGTCCCCGCCTTTCACCCGGGCAGTGAGGGTGGAATACTTGGAGTCCATCAGCAAGCGGCCAATTTTCCGATCATCTTCTAGGTCGGAGCTTAGGCAGTGGTCCTCTTGGCTGCATTTGCAGGACTTGCATATTTTCCTGGGGAGGTGCAGGGGGAGGGGAGACATGTGAGATCACCCTCCAGCTGGCAGCATTGTACCCTTTTGAAAGCAAGCTCAAAGTTTAACTTTAGTAACTTGGAAAGGTTAGCAGCAGACAAATGGTAACCTGAGACAAAAAGGCCTTTGGGATTGGGAACGACTTTTGGGAAACAAAGTCCTTCTGTTAGTCTGTCTATCTGTGGAGAATGTAGGATGCGGATTTTGTTGGCAAAAAGAAAATAGTACGTTTTGCCTCCTGGTGGCTGCCATGGCAAAGGTTGGTTTGCTCAATAGAGATACTTTAAAGTCTGTGCGGCCCATAGCCTGAAACTGGCCCACAGTCTCACTTTGTAAATAAAGTTTTATTGAAACATAGCCAGGCTGTGTTTACACATTATCTGTGGTTGAGTTGGAGCTACAATTTCAGAGATGATCTTGACCACAAAGCCTAAAATTTTTACTTACTCTCTTTTGGCTGTTTACAAAAAATAGTCTGCTAACTCCTGCTCTAAAGAATTATCCAAATTGTTTCCCAAGATTCATAAGACTCAGAACAAAACAGCCTGCACACTGAAGTTAAAATACAGTGGAGATTTTTTTCGTTTCTTTCTTTCTTTTTTTTGAGTCAGAGTCTACTCTGTCGTCCAGAGTGCAGTTGCACCATCACAGCTACTGTGGCCTTGACCTTCTGAACTCAGACGATCCTTCCACCTCAGCCTTCCAAGTAGCTGGAACTATAAGTACACTCCAGCATGCCTGGCTAATTTTTTAAAATTTTTTATTGTAGAGACTAGGTTTTGCCAAGTTGCCCAGGCTGGTCTTAAATCCCTGTGCTCAGGCAACCCTCTTGCCTCCACCTCCCAATGCACTGAGATTATAGGAGTAAACCACTGTGTCCGGCCAAGATTTTTTTGAAGAAACAAGTGGACAGGACCCAGGAGAAGGGACTGAGTTGAGAAAACTCCTTTGGCTGGCAAGATTGATGCTCACTGGGAAGGCTTTCTCAGGCTGGGAGAAGAAAATGTATCCCGGTGAAGGTTCAAATTCACTTGAAAGCCCCACGCTTCTCTTTGACAATTAAAAAAAAAGTGTGTGACTGCTTTGTGTCAAGTTGTTAAGGTTTAGAAATCCCGAGTATGAGAGGAAAATTGCTCTCTTCCCTTTCTGGCAGGCTGTGCTATGTCTCAGATGCTCTTCTACATGCAATTTAAGAGCCTGTTAAGTAAAGTGAGCAATATCAAGACCAACCACAGGGATGGAGAAGGCCTAAGTAAGGGAGACTTCACTGTAGCTGCATGACTGACAAGCCCCAAGGAACCCTCCTGTTTTCTCCCATACTCAGGAGATGAATACATTTGATTGTGTATCACAGCTCTTGATTGTGGGGCTAGCAAGGTTATGTCTTGATGGTCTCCAAGAGTGGCCCTCAACTAAGATCAGTTCTGTCCCCAGGGGCATTTAGCAATGTCTGGAGACATTTATTTGACTGTCACAGTGGGGGAGGGGATGCTACTGGCACATAGTGGGAAGAGACCAGGAATGGTACAAAACATTCCCCATTGTACAGGACAACCCCCACAATAAATATAAGGCCTAAAATGCTGACTGTGCTGAGGCTTGGAAAGCTTCATTGAATATAAAGAGAATGAAACCCTGTTACAGTCTTCAAGGAACTTACAGTTGGGGTGGGAGAGGTAGAGAAAATCAGATGGAAACTATAACATAAAGTAGAATGGGTTTGGGCTGTAAGAGAGTTGCATAAGGTCTGGGGTATTTCTGCTGGCCTGGACCAGTTCCCAGGAGGTTACTAGGCGATACTTAGAAAAAGACTCAGTACTCAGTGGTCATGAATTTGGAAAACAGTGAGTTAAAAAAGGTCAAACACCTGTCTTTAGTGCCAGGGCTTCTTGGCTTTAATACATTGATGTGCACTGTGGCATTTCAAATGCTATTTGAGAAGCTTGCAGTCCAAATTCACATTCAGTAGGCTGCAATTTGAGAACTGTTCATATCGACCATCTCAAGAATACAATCCAGCAGGATGAAAGAGAAAATGACCCTAAGAGTATTGTAGGCAACATGAAACATCTTTTCCTTCTCATAAGAAAGGGTTGCTTGTTTTGCAGAATTGGAGCATTCAAGCCACAGTTAATATTGTTCTTCTGTCTATCCCTTTCTGGAGCCAGGCAGGAGGAGACTGCTTCTCTAAAAAGACAGACAATAGACAGTGCCAGTGGTTTACACATGGGGACTGGCAACAGCAGAACTGGAAGTGGAAGAGAAGTGAAGGAGATCGTAGGGTGGAAGATCAGAAGAGCCCCGATTCTAAGTCTTCCATGTTCCATCTGATTGTCTGACTGATGTTCCATGTTCCATCTGACTGATGTTAATGCTTCAATATATGGATCAAATTTAAGACTCTTCTAGGATTGTTCAAACAAAGATGATACTTGCTATACAGGACCTACAAGCTATCATCTGACCTCCCAATACCATTCATAAATAGAACTGGATAAGGAAGCTGCCTTTTGCTTTTTCAGTTAAGGTGGAATCTGAGGATGCTACTAGAGATCCTGGGGATGAAAAACATTTTATTTTACTTTTATTTATTTATTTATTTATTTGAGTTGGAGTCTCACTCCGTCATTCAGACTGGAGTGTAGTGGCCGCTCCCAGCCACCGCAGCCTTGACCTGCTGGGCTCTGGCAATCCTTCCGCCTCAGCCTTCCGAGTAGCTAGAACTACAGTCCCACGCTACCACACCTGGCTAATTTTTGATTTATTGTGGAGATGAGGTCTCGCCAAGTTGCCTGGGCGGGTCTCAAACCTGCGGGCTCAGGCAATCCACTCACCTCAGCCTCCCAAAGGCGCGGGATTACAGGCTGAGCCACCGAGCCCAGCTGAAAAACATTTTAAAACAAAAATGTTAACAAATATTGATGCTCTTTGTGAGTGTGTCAGCATTATTTCTCCTTTTATTCATGCTCTTCATGTTGCCAGGTCTGTTGGTGGGACTTTATATACAAGGTGGACCCCCTCCCGCTCCCATTTTTCCCAGGTGCCCAGATTGTAGAGGACACAGATGTACCTTAAAGGATCCTCAATGGTATTAAAATGGCTATTTCTGCAATCTGTCATCAACACCCTGGAATTGAATTCAGTCCTGTGAGGATTAGTTAAGGGGTTTTTCTATTAAACTATGTTGTTTGGCACTTTGGTCATTTACATATCTTTCAAACCATTGAGAGTCTAAAACCTGGAGCATAAGAAAGGTTTAACAGAGTCCCCTGCTAAGCTTCTGTGATGTTAATGCTTCAATATATGGATCAAATTTAAGACTCTTCTAGGATTGTTCAAACAAAGATGACACTTGCTATCCAGGACCTACAAGCTATCATCTATATTTCTCAAAGACAATTTCACTTGATGTTCAAATCATTTATAGGATGATAAAGAACTGTAGAGATTAAAACAGTGGTAAGAGATGTCTGCTTCCAGTCATGAGGAACAGGGTCTGGAATATCCTCTCTCCATAAACAACCAGAAAAACCAGACAAAATAAATTAAATAGCCATTTTAAGATGTTGGACAGCAGGCAACCTGGGACTGTGATCCTTGAGAGGAGTGAAAACATGACTGAACCGATTCAGTGGGTGCATTTATGGAACATGTTCCCCTGTACCAAGAACTCTAAAAGGAGACATCCTAGCTGTCTTCAAAGAGCTGAAGAGGAATCAACACTGTCCTGAGACGCTAATGGAAAATTCAGGACCAATGGGGTTGAAATGACAGGAAAGTTGACTTTCTTCAAGGCCAGAAAGAGCTCAAGTGGCCAAATTAGAAGTATGGGGAGTTCCCCGTCCTAGAAGTGTTTTAGTTGTAGAAGGAATTTTTGTAGGGAATAGAAGCCTGAATTGGATGACCTTGAAGGTGGCTTGCATTCAGAAGATGATGTGAGCTCTTCTGAGGTCGAGAACTGTCAGGGAGTGGAGTCAAGGAGCGGTTTTCTGCTTTGAAAGCTCATAGCCCACAGTACTGAAGGCTGGTTAGAAGTGTGGGATTGGGTTTCATGCAGATCTGAGTTCAAATCCTTCCATTTAATAGCTGTCTCCCCATCACCTGCCTTCAGTGTCCTGACCGACAAGATGGAGATACCAATATCCACTGCTTAGTGTTATTTCAACATTGAAATATAAAAGGTTTCACTCAGTTAATCCCCAAGTAGTTATTTTTGTAATTGCCATCTCACAATGGAAGTCAGCATAGCTGAGAAAACACCTCCCAAACTTTGTTCCCCCATTGAGTGCCCAAGGCATCACTACAGTAGTGATGACAAAAACTCCTCCTTCACTATTGTGCTCCACAGAGCTTAGGTTCCCTCTCCCAGGGCTGTAGGACAGTCTCCTGGAATGTGCCCTGTATGACTCCAGGGGGTACCATTCACTTAGATACTAATGGTGAGTATTGCCAGAAAGTTGTGTAATGTGGCAGCCTCACCCTTGTCCGAATCTGCAGTGAAAATACAGAAAGGGAAACTGCAAATCCAAGTCCAGCTGGATCTTGTGGCCTTCCCACGAAGACATGAATACCAGATCCTGGTTGTAAAAATACCGTGGATAGGATGAGCTCTATTTCTGTCCCAGGGGCTACTCTAAACTGAAACCCACCAAGAGGGATGATGGTGTGGTGAGGGGAGATCAACCCCATTCACCAAACCCCAGGACATACCCTAAATGTGCCAGGCACCAGCTCACCCCTGCCCTCAGCTTCCCAAAGCCATTCTTGCTGGACTGGGCTTGGTAGTCGCCCCCTTGAAGTGGTTTATGAAGCACTAAGCTCCTGCTTTAGATCTCTGCTCCCCCACACCTCCACCACCCCAAGGACGTTGTTCATGATTCTGAATCGGGCCAAGCAGGAATGCCTTCATTCTCCAGCCATTCCTCCCAGCAACACATGCATCTGAAACAGTCCCCACAGAGAAAGCAACCAGGGTTCCCAGAGAGGACAGCCAAGAAATTAAGGCAGGCCGAGTCCTTTCTGACAAAAATCTGTTACCTCCATGAATGTGGCTCGAAGCCCGCACACGTCCCCTTGCATCTCAAACATGCCACACCTTTTGCTGACTGCAGTTGGCCCAGGGACATCTGGAAAAGGAACAGAAAAGAGGGTGTTTTTCTTCCAAACGTCTTGGACTGAAGATGCTTGACCTCTAAAGACTTGCCAGTAAAGGGACTGTGTGAGGTGCAAAGGGCTTGAGATCAATAAGCCATCATCAACTATTTACCAGGAACGAGAAGATCAGTCAGGAATGCGGAAAGCAACCATGGGGGTGGGGGTGGGGTGGCAAGTGTGGAAAGGTAGGGCCCTTCCCAATAGGAATGCGATGAAGGCTTGTTCCCAGACTCCAGTGCTGTCCTGAAACATAAAGACTTGTTGGAAACACCCTTCTGTGAATGACCTTCTGCTGCTCCTCCCCCGACGGGTTCCCACTCCCTTGATCCGCTTGTCACTGGAATGGAATCTTCCAGTGTCTCCTCTCCCTCATTTACTTGTGAAGTATTGAGAGGGTGTGATTGAACCAAAGCTGTAGGCACAGACATGTGCATGCTGCCAAATGTTTATAGTTCGAAGCATGACTTAAATATTTTGCTAAACTATTGAACATCACATGAGATTTTAAAATCTTCTTTGGTAGAAGATCAATACAGGAGACAGGTTTAATTACTTGTTACCAGTCAAAGGTAACAAAAGTACATTGGCTGCTGTGCTGATGTGTTCAGACCCAAATGGCTCTCTGATGGCATTTTCAAACCAGAAGCATCACCTGGGAGCATTTCAGAAATACAGACCCTTAGGCTCCACCCCAGCACTTTTGAGTCAGAATCTGCACTTCACCAAAACTCCCGGGAGATTTGTATTATGTTAAAATTGGAGAAGTGGTGGGTTGTATATAGATCTGCTGGCTGAGAAATTTCTCTAATTTTCCATTTGGGGGTGGGGGCGAAAATTACTTGGGATATACATTTATTGTGATTTTATCATAAGCAGGGCTCAATCAACTAGTAAAGCAATGTAAAGGGATAAACTCCTCACCCAACACACACATTGATTCATTTAACCATTTATTTATCATTTACTGTGTACCAGGCACAGGGAATACAACTTAAGACTCAGGGGTGCCCTAGAGGAGCTAACAATCTAGATACTCAGAGATGGAAAGGGAAATACACTCAACTTCCGCTCCTGGAAAGGGTAAGTTTGGGAAAAAGGAAACTGCCTGTTGTGTAGTAATGGATTTTGGAGTCTGAGAGAGATTCCAAATCTGGTTTTTCAACTTATTGGCTTCATGGTCTTGGACAAACTGAGCCTCAGTTTCCTTACCTGCCAAATGAGTACAGAGATAATATATGTAAAGTGGTAGACCACATTAGGCACTAAAAATGGTCCCTGCTGTTATTTTGCACACAGATAGGGGAAGGTGTTAAACTCATGGGAAATCCAGGGAGCCTACTTAGAAGAGATGATTTTGGATTTTGGGTTGTGCAGGATGGACAGGCAGAAAACAGGGAGAAAGAGATGCCTAGCAGAGGGAAGAGAATGTGCAAGGACAAAAAAGTACAAAAGGCACACTAAACAGGGTATCACAATCTGAGTACTTCCTTTGGAACGTTATTTGTATTTAAGAGTGGAAAAAACAAGCAGTGAAACTTGTGAAGCCATTCTCATTGCCAGTGTTAGAATTCAAAGAGAGATGCACAAAGAGACAAGTTATCCCTCACAAAACCTCCCTTCTGAACTGCATGTCTTCCCATGATAATGCTTATCTCCACGCCTCTCATTTGGTGACTGCTGTTTACCCCATGTCTTCTCACACTGCTGTTTTGTTTGTTTAACACATACACATAGTTTTGGGGAGTAGGAGTCAGTCATGTTCCCATAGAGGGAAGCAGTTTTATATTTGTGTCTGTTTCATGCTAAATTCATGTCAAAAGTGCAAGTGAAGAGAGCACCCACTGCCAACTCATCCTCCTAAACTGGGGAGCTTTCACCCATGGCAGAACTCTGCTCTCTGAAGCCATTGGCTATAACCTTGCTAATTTCCACCTCTCCCTGACGCCTTCAATTCAACTTGAAATATAGTGATCTTCCCTCGCTTAATACTCGAGTGAGTCAAAGTTTATCTTGGGAGGTATACAATTTGTGAATAAGTCTTCATTGTTGGACCGTTTCAGATATAACCAGAGGCCTGGAAGCTGAAGAGATATGTGGAAGCCTTTCGAAAGTGGCAGAGCACTGTGCATGCTCCAGCACTATTGTCCTTCTAATGAGGCTGATTTAACCATCATTCTACAAGAGGATTAGTTCTGACGCTTGGCCTGGGGAATGGAGCTGCAATTCTGTCTGCTGGCTCAGGGTTTGGTTTAGAAATAGTGATGTAAGGCCTCACAGCAGAGCGCTGCTGGCCTGCGGTGTGAGGGACTGGCCTAATGGTGCCAACTCTGGCATTTATTAGCTGTGCAACTAGAGACAAGTCATTTCCTTGCCTAGCTTGAGTTTCTTCTCCGTAAAATGAGAAAAATGGCCTGGATAGGGGTTATTCAATTCCATCCCATAGGATACTCATTTTTTGAGATGTTACAGAATGGGGGTGGGAGGGAGGATGACATGCTCAAATGAAAATGGTGAGTGCTAGAAGTGCAGAGGCTTCCAAGCCTTGAACATGCTGGCCTGCACCAGGAGCAGGGAGAAAGGTGAAGAGCTAGCAGCTATTTCCAGTTTGGAAACCCAGGTGTTGAGGCCAGGCAGGTCTGGGTTTTAGTCCTCCTGGTTTGTCCCTTTCTTCTGCTATACTTGGGTAAGTAACTGGTCTTCTTGTGTCTCAGGTTCCTGATCTGTGTCATGGGGACAACAGGAATCCAACATACCTCACAGAGTTTCCAGGAAGATTAAATGGGATGTTGCTTGAAAAAGGACTTAGCACATACTTATGCACTGCATGTTTATTGTTGTTGTTGTTGCTACATCTTGCGAAAAACAATTTGAGAGACCCTGAATTAGGGATTGTCAAATTATTTTTTTCCTTAGAAACAGAATCTTGCTCTGTTGCCCAGGCAGAAGTACAGTGGAGTGATCACAGTTCACTGTAACCTCCCTGTCACTCTTGGGATCAATTGGTCTTCCAACCTCTGCCTTCTGAGTAGTTGGGACTACAGACATGCGCCACCACATCAGGCTAATTTAAAAAAAAATTTTGTAGATACAATGAGGGTCTTGCTATGTGGCCCAGGCTGGTCTCAAACTCCTGGTCATAAATAATTCTCCTGACTTGGCCTCCCAAAGTGCTGAGATTTCAGGTGTGAGTTACCATGTCCAGTGTGTATGTTCTAAAATTTTTTTTTTCTAGCTTCAGAATTCTAGGAGATTTCAGAGGAACTATTTTTCTAACTGCACACCCAATATACTTTCTTATTCTCTAGTTTGTTTCATGTATATAAGAGTTGCCTCTCTGATTGGATTTTTTTCAAAAGAAAAAAGCCCCACACATGTTCCATATTTAATGATTAATTCATTAAGCAAAACCATTTCCTAGTCCTTTGCCTGTGTAGTGCCTGCTACCAATCACCTGAAGAAAACCGATGTTAAAAATCACAGTGAGTCCAAAGAAAGCCCAACGTAGTCAGCATTGCTAGTCCACGAAACCAAACTAAATGTAGGTACAGGAAGTGGAGAGTTGGCCTTAGTCTCCATTCTGCTAGTGGGATGGTTTCCATGGCCACAGTAGTCTGTGGAAGAGAAAAATAAATGGCCTTGCAAGGAAGAAATTGATTTGGTCTATCAGGCCACACTTGTAGCGTTTCCTGGCTGACTGTTTAATACAATAAATACTCATTTGTCCATTGCGTGCCATTCATCTGGGAACCAGACAGACCCAACTATCTTCAACACAGAGAAAATGATCTCGTTTACTGAGGAAGGGAAAACATCAGTCAACGACAGTGTTCCAAGTGAGATACTCTGGTTTATAAACAGTAGGTTTCTCTGATGTGGACTCTGTCTCTGTTGAAAGATGACACAGTGGCTCACAGTAGCTGAGAACAGAAAAGCTTAAAAGAAACCATCACTTAAGGTTTCTTGAAATATGGCATCTAATATGTCCTTTGTCCTGAAAAGAGGAAGACATTTTGATGCTTTTCTTTAGCTCAGGTTAGTAGGATGTGATTCATCTGAGGTTGTCTTGGCACTTAAAAGGACTCAGATCAGACCAGGAGCCCCATGGGGATGCAAGGAGCATGGAGGCAGCAGTGGGACTCCTCTCTTTTAAGCATTTGCCTTTAGGCGAACTCCAGGGGAAGTCTTAAAGGGAAAAATGTCACAAGAATGATGATGATGTTGGGGTTGAGAAGAAGAGGAATTTAAAAGGAGAAATGCATGAAGTTTCGGGATGAGCTTTGGATTTAGAATTTTCTAAAATGGGGTTTCTCCTCCCAGCTCAGTTTCTTCCTCTTTGAGTAATTCAGTTTCCTCCTTTAAAAAATGGATTATTCCCTCCCTCTTCTTTTTGCCTCAGCAAGGCTATTGTATCATGTACGATTAGTATGCTGCTTGTCAAATAAATATTTACTACTGTTAAAAAAAATTGCTGGGCATGGTGGCTCATGCCTATAATCCCAGCACTTTGGGAGACCAGGTGAGAAGATTGCCTGAGCCCATGGGTTTGAGACCAGTCTGGGCAACTTGGTGAGATCTCTTCTCTACAATAAATCAAAATATTAGTGGCATGCTTCTGTGGTTCCAGCTACTTGGAAGGCTGAGGTGGAAGGATCTCCTGAACCCAGCAGATCAAGGCTGTAGTGGCTGTGAGTATGCCACTGCACTCCAGCCTGGGTGACAGAGTGAGACTCCAATTAAAAAATCATCATCATCATCATCCAAAACTTGGACATAAGGCAGAAAGATGGGTGGTATGCCCTTTCAAAGTCATATGGAGGCAATATGACACTGGCTCTCTCCATTCCCACAGGATTAATTACAGAAATTTATTTTGCTCAGTTCCAAAACTTGGTCAAGTTACATGTTACCTTGCAGATTTTGGTACAGTAGAGATAAAAATAATTTCTGCCATTTTGAAAAAAAGACAACTTCAAAGGTTATTGTTTATTGTCCTAGAGGACATTAATTAGTTTTGTAACTAGTTTATCAATCTTATCCTAACATTAAACTACCTAGAAATATCTAATTCCTCAAGTGCTTTTTAAGCTGGCCTAAACATCTTACTGGTTCCGTCATTAATGAGTAGAATAAAATCTTTGTTAAGTTTCACTTTATATGTGCACCAAAATCATAATTTTACCTTTTGGAAAGCTCTTAGTACTGTCATATACCCTCATGACTATTCATGAGTTTGCATTCTGAGCTAGCATGCTCTGAATTGACACAAAATTCTATTAAATGGAGACTTGTCTTTTACAGATTAGTTCTGTAAGCATAGGTGTTATTAAAAATTTTGGTCAACGTGTCTTGTTACTTAAAAACAATGGATGGGGTGAGGTTATGAGAAGGTCCTAGTAAGAACTGGAATTATATACAAAAAAACCATTCCCAAATTACCTTACTACCATCGACAACCCTAAAAATCATAGCTTTACCATCCACAAAGTGATTTTTTACTTACTTAGCCATTCTCATTGAACAATTATGAGCTCCCTTTGAAGTAAAATAATTTTTCCTAGTCAGCAGATGATGAATTATCTTGAGTCTGAGAGTAGAGAAGCAACTTACCCATTCAAAATGGTCTTGATTGGAGCTTGAGAAGGGGCAATGGTCCTAAGTCTACCCTTATCCTGTATTAGTCTTTAAGCAAAAATGTTTTATACCTTTCCCAGTGATCACAATCATAGCTAACATTTTTTGAGTACTCCTGATGTGTCAGGCACATGCCAAGCACTGTCATGATATTTCATTTAAGCTTCTTGACAACTCTATGAGAGAGACGCCTTTATTAAACTCATTTTCAGATGAGGATACTGAGGTCCAGAGGTTAAGCATCTACTTCAAGATCCAACAGCTAGTTAGTGGTAGAGCCAGGTCGTGAAACAAGGCAGGTCTTATATCAGACCTGTGCTCTTAACCAATCTGCTATAATACTTTCCACCAAGGGTACAGCACTTTACAGTTTACAGAGTATATCCTTTATCTTACTTGGCTTTCACCACAATCTTAGGAAGTAGGTATTTCACATTTTACTATGAGAAAAACAAACTCATAGAACAGACAGGATTTGCTGCTAAGGATATAATTCACACATATGCTGTTGCAATTTAGAGCTTGTGACTTCTTACCATACCAGGAGTCTCCAGACTCCAGACAGCCTTCTACAAGTCTAACTTTGACTCTGGGTATTGGACCAGTTGGGTACAAAGAGTGGGAACAGTATGTCTGTAGGGGTGGGAGGTCCTGGAAGGGTCTGGGTCAGGGGCAGAGGACAAGGCCTAGAAAATGTCCCAGGCACATTCACCTTGGCCCAGAATTTCTATCACTTCCTCTTGTTTTGCCCAATAAACTAAAGCATAGATGTTCAAGGCAACAACTAATAGTCTTTGAGTGTTGATGGAGAGGCAGTGGGCAAATGATAAAGTAAATCAGAACCACAGGCAGGGTTCGTGGAGAAAAGAGCCAGGGCACTGGTTGCACTTAGTTTGCCTGCTGCCTCCCTGGAAGTCTGACGAGGCTACAGGCTGCCTATGCTTAGTATCAGATCCAGGATTTGGAGCTCAAATAGGAGACCCAAGTGGTGGAGATGCCTGGATGGACAGTGGCTTGGGGAGCTACATGTTGAAAACTGCTGTCTACAAAGTGTTCTCACTAAAAAAGTAAGAACATAAACTATAATAACCAAGGAGCAAGTCATTTCTGGGTTTATTACCAACTCGTAATAGTCTGTCTATATTAAAGATACTAGTACCCATCTCGTTCTGAAGTTATGCTGAACCGCTTCTAAAGGAATAGATTGCTGGGTGTAAGACTTTACTGGCGTCCTATGATATGGTCCACCACACCTGTCCAGATTTATCTCAATTGTCATATTATCTACTGCTGCTATCCAGATTCTCTTTCCATTCACCTGGGCCTCTCATAGTCTTAAATCCACACTCTGGGTTTTTGTTCATGCATATCTAAACCTTAGAGAACTTCAATCCCACTTACTCTCCAGGGACCAGCTTAAGTCCTATCTTTTCCATAATAAAAGAGAATAACAGCAGCTATAATAAGTGCTAGGACTTATGGTTTTCTTTTGGTTGTTGTTGCCAGAAACATTCTTTTTTTAATTTAAAGATGTGGGGTGGATTAACGGTTTTCTAGGGACTGTGCTAAGCCTGACTTCATGCAAATCTTACAACAACTGTGTAAGGTAGGGAAGTTGTGGTTGTCCTCAAGGTGTGGTCCCCAAGCAGCAGCAGCAGCAGCAGCAGCTAGGAAACTTGTTAGCATTGCAAATTCTCAAGCCTCACCCCAGACCTATGAAATCAGACACATGGCATATGCAGCCCAGCCATCTCTGTTCAAGACCCGTGCTCTTCAAATTAATCAGACACACTGACTAGCACAAAGATCACCTGTGATTTGGCTCAAATGCACATTTTGGCTCAGCACGTCTGGGGCAAGCCTGCCATTTTATAGTTCTACCAACTTCCCAAGAGAAGCCATTGCCGCTGTTCCAGGGACCACACTTTGAGTAATGAGGTGCTACACCAGTGGTTCCCAAACTGGTCTGCACATTGGAATCCCCTAGGGATCTTCTAATGCTTCCAAGACTTAGGATACATGCCAGGCCAATTTAACCACAATCTCTGGGGGATGATCACAGGCATCAGTATTTTTGGAAGCTCCCCAGGGCATGCCAATGTGCAGACAAGTTTGGGGATCACTCAGTCTCATTGTTTTATCCTCAACTGCTCCAACTTGAACTTTAGAGACTCTCAGCTCATTGGCTTAATTATCCCCCTTCCCATTATACACTGTTGATGAGAGTGTAAACTGGTATAGCCATTATAAAAACAGTATGAGCTTCCTCAAAACATTAAAAATAGAACTGCCATACAATGCAGAAATTCCACTTCTGGATATATACCCAAAGAAAAGGAAATCAGTATGTTGAAGAGATAGCTGCACTCCCACATTCATTCACAATGGCCAGAATATGGAAATGGCCCAAATGCATCAACACATATATGGCTAAAGAAAATGTTTTGTGCCCCATTACAAAGTGGGCAAAAGATGTGAATAGACACATCTCAAAAGAAGGCATACGAGCAGCCAACAGATACATGAAAAAATGCTCAGCCTCACTAGTCATCAAAGAAATGAAAATTAAAACCACACTGAGATACCACCTAACTCCAGTCAGGATGGTTATCATCAATAACTCTAAAAACAAGCTAGAGAGGATGCAGCCAAAAGGGAACACTTCTACACTATTGGTGGGAGTGTAAACTAGTACAACCTTTGTGGAAAACAGGGTGGCGATTCCTAAAAGATCTAAAAATTGACCTCCCATACGACTCCACAATACCCTTACTGGGAATATACCTGGAGGAACTCAAATCACCCTGTGAAAAAGATACATGCACATGCATGTTTATTGCAGCATTATTCACAATAGCAAAAACATGGAACCAACTGTGCTGCCCATCAAAAGAGGACTAGATTAAAAAAAAAAGTGGTATATATACACGATGGCATATTACGCAGCCCTAAATAAGGACAAGATTATGAACTTTGCAGCAACTTGAATGGACTTAGAGGCTATAATACTGAGTGATCTACCACAGAAACAAAGAACTGAGTATCACATGTTCTCACTCATAAGCGGACCTTGAACAACTATCTTAATACTATAGGAAAGGGATTGGCAGTAGTTGGAAACTGCCAGGGGAGGGGGAGGAACACCTCGTCAACAAGGGTACCTACATAATGAACATTTGTATACCTAACCCTGAATTGTACCTCACATTTTTTTTTGAAAAATCTGTTTCACACACACACAAAGGATTATTATTCGACCTTAAAGAAGAATAAAATAATGCCATATGTGACAACAAGGATGAAGCTAGAGGATATTATGCTGACTGAAATAAGCCAGGCACTGCAAGAAAAATGCTTATATGTGGAATCTAAAATACTCAAACTCTTAGAAACCCAGAGAAGAAGAGTAGTTGCCAGAGGCTGAGGATTGAGGGAAGTGGGGAGATGTTGGTCAAAGAGTATGGAGTTTCAGTCATGCAAGATGAGTAAGTCTGGAGATCTAATGTATAGCAGCACGACTATAGTTCACAATGCTGAATATATTTAACAATGAGTATAGTTAACAATCTAATGTCCAGCAGCATGACTGTAGTTCACAATGCTGTAATGCATACTGGAAATTTGCTAAGAGAGTAGATCTTAAGTGTTCTCACTACAAAAAAAGCAACTATAGTGAGGTGAGAGATAGCTAATTAGTTTAATTAGTTCACAATGTATATGTATATCAAGGTATATCCCTTAAAGACATACAATTTTTATTTGTCCATTATACCTCAATAAAGCTGAAAATAATTTTTCTTTTTATACTGAGCCTGTGGACCATCATTCCCTCCAAGGAGAGTTTTTTACAGCAAGTCTGACTTTTGCTGTTGTCATTTCAATTGGGTCACATCTGCCCTGGCACAAGCCTGCCTCACAGGTTTTAGTGCCAAATGCAGTAATTCTCTTAACAACCAGACAGGAGGGAAACCACAGCCCTTCCTCTTCCTCCAAACTTCACTGACTGATTGATCTTCTCCAGGGCCTTCATCCATACAGAGACCCTTTGCCTCACTTGAGGTCAGGAGTCGTCCCCATGCCCTTCCCAACTGTAGGTTGAAGTGGGTACTGAGGAATCTTGCCTGATGGAGGAGACAACCTGGGAATATAACCCTCAAATGGCTGCAAGCTGCATGAGAAGTCATTTTTTTTCCCCTTAAGTATGATTGTTTTGGGGAGCGGCCTGGCCGGGAAGCCTTGTTTACTTTCCTGCTTAAGAACTCTGGGGTCTTGACAAGGGTCTGGACTTCTTCCAGTCTTAAAGCTCCCCAACAACTGAAAACGTGAGTTGCCACAACAGGGCTACACAATCCTAACAGAGTAATGAAATCAATACATTCAGCAATACAGTAACTGTCTGTCCATAAATTAAAGTGCTGTGCTTCCTGAAGGTAAACCCTCTGCCCACCTGCTCCTCGTGGGTCAGGGAAGGTAAACCCTCTGTCCACCTGCTCTTCGTGGGTCAGGTCATATGTGTTACCAGAGGAGGGGGTGGGAAACCCAAGGATCCTGGGGGAAGGCCTGTTCACTCTTAAGCATCAGGGTGACTTTTTCCATCCTATTCCATAAGACATTATTTCTTTTCTGTTGTAATGAAAGATATTTCCTATCTTGCACCTTCGGCCTTAAAGCAGAACTGTTGTTCTATGTTAATCCTCTGACTTCTTGCTCACTCACCTCCCCCAGCACTGGGGAGCCCCTAGGTAGGACTTTAGGCTGTGGCCAAGAGAATCCTGCTTTGCCAAGTATGAGATGAAAGAGTGGGACTTGCAGCCCACTTTTATAGCAGAAATCAACCAAAAAGCCACTTTGGATAAAGCGAGCCCTAAAATCATTGCGAGTCTCTCACAGACAGCAGCAAAGATCCTGTCTACATTAGAAGTCATATGACAAAAGTTCTGCAGGGAGCTGTGTGTGTGTGTGTGTCTCTGTCTGTATGTGTTCAGATCTACGGTTTCTACCCTAGGGTTGCTCCTTGGGAATTTCTATTCCTCTGTCTGGACAAGCATAAATGTGAAGAAATCCCTTCAATTTAGATACTCTTTCCTGAATTGTGTAATGAGGATAAAAATGCACAGACTAAACAAATTGAGATTAGTGCTACTGATCTAGTACTTAGCATTCTATGGGTGGAAAACTTTTGTTTTGCTTTTAAAGATCAATCTTATTTAAAGCACAGAATAGGAAAACAACTGGTGGCTGATGAGCTGATGGCAGAAGTGTCTGAATAGGCAGTACTTCAGGGTAAAGATTCTGTGGTTTTTCCTATTACATGGTTTGTGTGTGTTAAATTTATCCCTTGGACTGGCTGTAATAGAAAGAGTCAGATGGATTTATTTTTGATGTTAGGAGTTTCTAGTGTCCCAAATATAGTTTTAAACAAATGCTAAATGAAAGAACACTTTTCACTCTTATAAGAAATGGTATTTTCTTTTTAATTTTTAAAAATTAATTAATTAGTTCAATCATTTTTGCCTCTCAAGATAGTTTGTCTTACTTGAGGTAAATTTGGGTTTGAGGCAAAATATACCATATTATCCTGAATGTCCCTCTCTTTCAATATGTCGTGTTTATTGGGTAAAATCAAATTGAAATTAGGGTGGCCATGAAGGAGAAATAAATTCATGGAAGCCCAAAGTGCTGTCCATGAAAGGTTGGAGGGATGCATGGTGGTCCCGGACCATTGTGGGGGCTGGTGAAAGGGACTTTTGCTCCCATGTCTTCTCTGTCAATCATCCTTGAAATCTGTCTCAATCATTGTATTCAGTCTCCTTAATGAACATGCCCTGGGCATTTCTGGAAAAGGCCAGCCAATTCCTCCTATCACTTCCTCAGGGAGAACTTTGATTAGATACCCATTCTCCTTCCCCCTCCCCTGGCCCCGCCCCCGCACCCTCCTGACCACTACATATGACTCTTCATGGAACACTGCTGTACTTGTAATCACTTGGTTAGTTTTGCTTTCCCCTCCAGGAGAGGGAATAATTGGAGGCCACCAAGGTTCACGTCATCCTGAACAAAAAGGGTTAATCTGGCTATAAAAACAGAGTAGAAAAGCAAATCCATATGTGTAAAGGGAAAAATAAAAATGAAAGGTTTAAAAAAAATGAAAGACTTCTCTGTTTAAGACCTTGCTCCTGCCTCCCCTCCCCACCTCTGCTAGCCAAACTTCACTAATTTGAGATCAGTTTCAGTAAATTCAGAATGCTCAGACCCAGGACCATGAAAAGAGTAAGCATATAGAAATCTGCCTTTGGATGGCTGATGGTGGTGGTGGTGGTGGTGGTCCTAAAACCATACCCAGCTTTAATAACTGACTCCACGGCCTGTGCCTAGGAATCTCCTCTGAATTGAGAACTTATTATCACAATCCCAGTTCTCCCAGTCATCTGGTCTACCAACTGAGTCTACTAGCAATGTCTGCCTCTGAACACATTATCATTTGGCATAAAGGAGCAGACACTGTGAGTGCTCAGCTAGCCAGTTCCTCCTATCACTTCCAAGAGGGGAAACTATCTGTCCCTCCTTCTTTTCCTTCTTTCTGTTTGCCTTTTGGATAATTTCACTCTTTAGTACCTTTAGCACTTTCATCATAAAATAGAGAAAGAGGTGATAAGACTCAAATCAGTACATTTTTCAAGGGTTCGCCACTCTTGGAACAACCTGATGCGAGGGACGTTTGGACAGAGAGGCTATAGCAATTCTATGAAATCATTAGCATGGCCGGGCTCCCCCTCCCAGTTGGCACTGGCAATGGCCTTTGAGAAGGCGAAGCCTGGAAACAGTCACAGAATATTTCTTTGATCTTTGTAGGGGGATGGAGTTGGAGTCACTTTGAAAAAGAGGAGTATGGAACAAGGCAAAAAGTTCCAAATCCTAAATTGAGCGATTCGTTGCTGGGTGATTGGATCTGTGTGATGGTGCGTGGAGAATCTAGGAAGTTGGCAGTCCCGGCCCAGGATGTGGACTCCTTTGTTGAACATTCTGTTGGCAGGATGAACATGATGATGACAGAGGGGGAAAGGAAACCAGCCTCTTTGGCTGCCAGCTTCTTGCTGATAACTGATGTTTACACACCATTGTAGCCAAAGCAGGTCCACAAATCTTATATATAAGGGACTCTGCTGTACCTAAGCGATAGGATTTTTAAGACTGAGCTAATATTTTCCTTTGACACCAGCTCCCTTTGAACTGGCTACAGATACCAGGCTAATGTGAATAGTGAGTTGTACTAAGGCAGACTAACAAAACCAGTCAAGGGGCAAAACCATTCTCTGCTGTTTGAATGTTGCCCACATTTCTAGAAAAATCAGCCCGTTATTTGAGGGCTCCCTGTTTCATTAAGCTAGTCAGTGAGAGGATGGTCCCCCTATCTCCTTCCTTCTCTGGACTTTTTATGAATCTTTTGAGATTACTGAGATTCCCAGGAGCTGGTCACTGTTTTAATTGTCTATGAAAGGAATTCCTATATGGCAAGTGCTGGCCTGGCATTTCTTGCCAAACCTAGTGGTTCCAGAGGCTCCAGCACAATACTTTTTTCTTGGAGTTGTCTTTTTTTCTTTCTTACATATGCCCTGTCAGCTTTGGGAAAGATGTAGTAAAGCCACCAGCTTCATTAAGAGACAGAAGTTATTCAAACCCTCAGGAAATCTTATTCAGAGATTTACCAAGTAGTTTAGGGGGAGCCAAGAAGACAATAAAGTCCCCATGGGGACTCCTTATTCCTCTGCCACCCCATTCCCTAAATGAGAACAAGCTGTTGGTATATTCCAGGCCTAGTATCTTCAGGTTACACTTGGAAATTAAATCCTAATTGGTTTTATGGTTCGTAGATTTTGGCCCTTAATAGACTCGTTCTCAAGGATAAATCAATAAGCTTGAGGTCAGCAATACCTACTTATTATACCTCCCCATGTTTATAAGATGCTTCTGATTTTAGCATCCTGATGTCTAAGGAATGTCATCCAATAAGAAGGTAATTTGGGTGGTGTGTGTGTGTGTGTGTGTGTGTGTGTGTGTGTGTGTGTGTGTGGAATCTGTAGCATTACTGATCTTTCCAAGGATTACACACTTTTATTGGAGTTAATTTTGGAAATAGGGGAGATTTAGCATACTTTGTTGGAGGATTTTTAATTTTGCCTGTCTGAATCTTAATATCGTAAAAGGAAATGTGCAGTATGAATGCATAGTACTGTTACTAAAAGTCTGAAGGTTTTGCTTATGCAAATGCTTCCTGCTAGAAATCTCCTGCCCAGATTCCTAGGCTAACTTGTATGACAATAGAAGCATTGATGCGCGCGTGTGCACAACACACACACACACACACACACACACACACACACACAAATACACACACACACACGGGAAGGGATTTCCTTCATCCAACATTGGTGCCTTGATGGTAAAATACCACTTGTGTTTTAGTGTAGTGCCTTTAGCAAGATGTTTTCCTGTTTTAAAACAAGCATCCTTCTTATAAAAGACTCCCTTCTTCTCTTATTTGCTATCATGTGTTCTTAAAACTATCATTAAATACACTTCTTCTTTCAAATATTTTATCCTTTCCTTGATTTCCCCCCTACATAATGATCTAATGGCACACGTCATATATAGTTGGATTCTGCAAGTAAGAAAATCATAAATCTTTGGAACTGAAAGAACCTTAAAGGTTATTCAAGCCAAATATTTCTAAACTGTTTTATGAAATGGAAGTTAGTGAGTGGTCATTCGCTTTTCAAATAATTCACTTTTAAGGTCTTGCTTTTAAAATTCATCTGCTACGATTCAAATGTAAAACAGAGCTACAGAAGTCAAACTACTTTCCATAAAATTATCTCTTGAGAAAATTTAGAATTATTCATTTAACCATATGCCCCAGTGAAGATGCCAAATTCCTGCATACCCCTGAGCCTGCCCACATGCATTTTCCTCAGTTTGGACCATTTGTCTCTTTCTTCACCTACTAAACTACTATTTGTCCTTCAGGTACCCCATCATTAGAAAACCCTATACACTGTACTTATTTGTAGTAACCACCATGATGGTAATTATTTAATTGTGTGTATAACCCTTTAATGTCACTCTTTCCTGCTAGACCAAACTCTAGGAAGGTAGGGTCCATATATGTCTAGTTTATTGCTCTTTTGCCACCATCTAGAGTAATGTCTTGCACATACTAGCTCCTCAATAAATACTTGTTTAGATAGCTTTTTATATAACACTTGTATTTTTGCCAAAATCCTATTTAGAGAGAGAGAATCACATTTTTCTAGAGAAATCCCACTGCAGGCTTCTCCATGGAACAGAGTATTGACAAGCACTGGGAAATGGTGAAAACTCGGCCAGTCGATGAGAATCCTCAAGCTTTGCAACTTTTCAAGGCATTTCTGGTCTTGGCTCATGGCTTTGGGATATCCCTTTATACACCCCTTCCTTTGCAATGATTTGCTGTGCATGTTGGAGCGTAGACTTGAACCTGAGCCTGGGATACTTTTTTTCACAATCTATGTGACCCTGGCAAGCAGCTTCTGCTCTCTGAGACTCATTTTAAAAAAATCTTTAAAATGAATCATAATCCCTGCCAGCTTCATGGGGGTGGTTGTGAAAATCGAATATGTTAATACAGGTAACATGCTTTGAATACTGAAAAGTGCTGTAGAGATGAGGGATAATCGAATATTAGATGCTTACAAAACTTCATGGTTCTCCTTCATGTATATTGTCCTCCATCTGTGTGATGATTGGCTTATTTTTGTTTAAGCAGAACACCTTTAAAACACGTATTTCTTGAAAAAAACAAAACAAACCCCTTTATTCCTAAAGTCTGTACAAAATAGAAGGTTACCATAACAAATTAAATATGAACCATTACATTGTGGCTAGATACGATTGTATTTTAAAAACCCTGAACCTGAGGACTGCTTGCCATCTGTTTAAAGAGAAGTTGGGCAAGTGTGTAAGATGTTAAAGACCTTGTAGCACTTCCTCTTTGATATAATCACAAGACTGAGAAAACTGAAATGAGAGGGTAAATCCTGACTAACATGGTTCACTGTTTTTAATACACATCTGTATATCAACTAAATTCTTCTTGAGATAAACAAATCTATGGCCCACACTTCTGGAACACTGAAAACATGTTCGATATAGATGAGAGATAATACAGGTGGGGCATCCCTTATCCCAAAATGCTTGGGCTCAGGAGTGTTTTGGATTTTGGATAGTCTTAAAATTTTGGAATACTTGCATACACCCAATGAGATATCTTGGGGACAAACCCAAAACTACACATGAAATTCATTTATGTTTCATAGACATCTTATATGTATAACCTGAAAGTAATTTCATATAATATTTTTAAAAATGTTGTACATGAAGCAAAGTTTATGCACATGAGGTCAGGTCTGGACATTTCCACTTGAGGTGTCATGTTGGTGCCCTAAAATTTTCAGATTCTGGAGCTGTTTAGATTTTCATATAGAGTGAAGAGGTAGAGCTGTGGAGCGAGCTGCCTACATTAAATTCCTATTCATCATGACTAGCTATGTAACTATGGCAATTTACCTAGCCATTCTGAACCTTAGTCTTCTCACCTGCACCATATGTTAGATGTAAAGATTAGGAAAAAGTAATGTAGAACAAGGCCTGACACATGACTCGTGCTTGATAAAAGCAGTTAAAATGAGTCCTGTAAGAGTAAGGCTTCTATTTAAGCCCCTCACATCAAGGGAAGAATGTGGTTGAAATTTTTGTTGTTTTGGTTCTGAGCAGTAGGGGATGACTAATAAAACCAGGGAGAAATTTTGAGGCCTTTTCTCTTACTAGCAAAGTAAAGAAGAGAATTAAAGTGATTGATTGAACCATTCAGATTTTTAAAATATCAGCCAACAAAGCAATTTTGCCTAGCAAAATTTTGAATAGACTTATCCACTCCTTCAAAAGAGTGTTTGTGGTCAGCATGGTGTCAAGGGCTTGGCGAAAATTATAAAGCACCAGAGAGGTGTTGATATTGTGTTTTTTTTTTTTAAGTGAGTGCCAATTCTAAGCCTTCAGGATAAGAAGAAATATGATGAGTCCAGGGCCTTCTCAGAATTTCTTGCACTTCAAAGAGCATGTACTTGGCAAAGATTCTTCCGCTTTCCTGAGTTTGGTCAACGTGGCTGAGGAAAGGCAAAACTCTTAAAATTCTCACAGATGGAACTTTTCCACTGGCCCTATTTTGGTATAAATATTCATCAAGGGCTAGAAATGTAAAGTTGATAGCGGTCTGAGCTATGAGTGGTTTGCACTAAGTTTCTGCCAGTTTTCAGTCGTCCCCCTGGCTCTTATCTCTCAGGGGGGCCAGCCCTCCTGAGATGTGGCTGCTGTTGTTCAGTGACCTGGGCCAACTGCCTTCCCAGACCACAGAAATCATTGAAGTCCGTGCTCAAGAGACTCCCAGCCAAAAAGAGAGGGCCTCAAGTTTCAGATGAAGGTTCAAGTCAGTTGTTTGAAAAAGGGAAATGAATCAAGAATTGGCTTGTCCACCATCCTAAAGCCAATCTTTCTGTAGACAAGTCTGAAGAAAGGGAATAAAAGTTGGGACCATACATCAAAACTTCAGGGTCTGGTTTGGCTTGCTGCCTTCCCCCATTCCTCTCACTTTCATTTCCTTTCCATCTTAAGTTCACTCCTCAGTGCTACCAAAGAGTCTCCCCCCAGCACACTCTACCTTGCCAGTTCTGATCTTGGTCCAGAGTCGAAAGGCAACATGTGCGGGGCCCCACTGAGGGGTCTTGGAAGAGGTTAATGGTCTCCCCTATTCTATTCCATGGCTGTTGGTATCCTCCACTTTCATACTCTCTTTCCCTCTTTCTATCCCCTCAGAATTCCTTGTCCCTGCCAGGAAGGAGAACAAAGCTGTTCTTAACTCTTTTGATGCCTTTCCTTCTCTCTCCAACTTCCTGATTCCATTCCATTCCCTTTACTATCCACTAGCATTCTTGAACCCTTATGGTGTGCCAGGAATCTGTATTATTTCATTTGTATTATGTTCAAAAACAGGCACACAATGGGAATGCACACAAAGGGGAATAAGGCATGGTCTCTGACCCTAAGGAGCTTGCACATGGAGAATTTCAGTGTAAACAGGATGTGATGATACAGGAGTTAAGCAGGAAAGACAGCAATTGCGGATGTTCCAGGGCCATTTGGAAAATTAAGCGTGCATTTAGTAGGAGAATAAATCCATGGAGTAGGGCACAGAGGAATGGATGAATTTTTGGCCCATAGAGAAGAAAGCCCTCTTAGCCAGCATAAGTGGAAGAAAGAGTATGTTCAGGGAATGAGTGACAGATCAGTTTGGGGGGAAGAATGTTGTACTGGAAGATGTGGCTTAGAAAAAAACTCATCACATAGAAATTTTAATGCCAGACTAAAGTCAATGGAAAGATTTTTAAGAGTCCTAGTGCAGCTGTTTGGGACAAAGTTATCCCTTAACAAGATATCTTCATGGGGCTGCAGTAAGAATTCAACCCTCCACTCCTTTGTCCTCACATCTTCTGTAGCTTGGGTATATATCCCTTTCCAACTATTTATCAAATTTTGTCTTTGTTATTTTCTAATAGTACTTCAAAGCAAAATTAGCATAGACTAAAAATTCACTTATTTCAAGTGTTCTCTTGACTACTCTCTACTTATATCCCATGTGACCACCAACCAGATAAAAATACAGAGCACGTTCTCTCTCGTGCCCTTTTCTAGTCAATAAACACGTTTTCCTGTAAAGGTGTTCACTCTTCTGATTTCTCACTGTAGATTAGATTTTGCCTGTCTTTGAACAAAATGTAAATGGAATAATATGGTGTATACACTTTTATGTCTGGTTTCTTCTTCTGTCCAATATGTTTAATATTATTCATAATATTGAATATGTTACTTTTTTTATTACTAAGTAATGCTTTGTTGTATAAATATAAAACAATTTGCTTATCCATTCTCCTGTAGCTAGAGATTTGAATTGTTTCCAGTTTGGGGCTATTATGAATACAACTTCTCCAAATATTATTGTCCAAGTTTTTTTTTTTGTGTGTGTGAATATCTGTGCTACTTTCTCTTTGATATATACTTAAAGGTGAAATTGTTGTATCATAGGGTAGGTATGTATTTAACTTATTCGAAGCTACCAGTTTTTCACAGTGGTTATATCATTGTACATTCTTCCTTTGCAATGCATGTGAGTTCCAGTTGTTCCACATTCTTTCCAACACTTGGTATTGTCAATATTTAATTTTGTCATTATTCTAAATGCATAATGTTATCTCATTGTGTTTTCAATTTGTACTTATCTGATGAATAATGGAAGTGAGCACCTTTTTCAACACTTTTTTCCATTCAGACATCTTCTTTTATGACATGCCTACTCAAGTCTTCACCTATTTTTTAAAAAACTAGATTTAAAGATTGATTTGTAGGAGTTATTTCTATATTCTGAATACAACCCAGGTAAATATATATGAACATTATATTTCTATGGGTTGACTTTCACTTTCTCAGTGGTATCATTTAATGAAAGCAAGTTCATTTTGATGGTCAACTTTCACATTTGTTTATTGAGCACTGCTTCCAACTGGAAAAGTCACAAGGAAGAAAAATTTGGTCACTTGCTTACTGTTCTAGTATTCCATATAGTAATAAGTGATGACAACTTTACAGTTTTTTAAAAATCTTGAATACTTCCTATATTTATCAAGGATTTCTTCTTTTCTTCCTTAGCCATCTATCTGTCAATCTATCTATCTATCAATCAATATAATAACGTCCACATATATATCTATATATACATACTCTTCTCCTTTTCCGTTTTCTTTAAAATTCAGGTGCTTTGCATGTGCAACAGTGCAGATTTTTCTTAAGTGTTTATGACATGGATTTGGTGTTCTTCTCTTGGTGTTTTAAAGCTGCCTAGTCCCTCTCTCTTGCCATGCTTTTCTACTTTAAAGTCCTCTTCCAAGAAACAAAATAATTGTTTTATGACTTGTGCCAGGTGGAGGAGCTGGCACAAGTCATAAAACCAATCCCCAATCACTGGGGGAGGCCCGTTGGCCATTTCACTCAGCTCAGAACCAACACCAGGTCTCCCTGAAGGTAGAAAGAAACCCAAGGAATAGATGTTGTGACCTTCATCCTGACCAAAATGTAGGAATTAGTAGGTGAACTGGGACTAGAATTTTAGGAAAGAAGTGGCCGTTGTATCCTTGAACCTACCAAGAAGAAACCAATGGTGAGAATTTACACACACAAAGAGGTTTTAGCTCAAAATAAGAAAGAGGTTTATAATAATTAGAGGAGTTAAAAAAAGTAGACATGTTCAGGAGGTGTGAGTGTTCCTCAGTAGTATTCTGACAGCATCTGGCTACACAGTTCATCTCACGTTTAAGGTTTTGGATGGAGTGTTAGACAAAACCGAGTTTTAAAAAGTCTTTCTGAACTTGAAATGCTATGATAGCCTAAATTCTAGCTCTTAAACTAACTAGCTCTGTGACCTTGAACAAGTCATATAGCCTTGCAGGATCTGCTTCCTTTACTGTTAAAAAGGGAAGTTGACCTAGAGAATCTCTAAAGCCCTATCTGCCTCTAAAATTTTTATTTTGATTGCTGATGCATACAGTACAAATATTATTCAAGAATGTATATGATGATTTTTTTTATGCGATGGTCCCATCCCTGCGCCCATCAAGGAAACATGCAGAGGTAGGTGATGACAGCCATTTTAATTAGCTGTGGATGTTATTACGGGGTTGTGTTTTCCCCATGGGCTGTTTGGGCCTGTTGGCTGTGTAGGAGGATAGACTTGAGGAAACAAAGTGTTTCCATGAAATCGTTCCCTTTCTTCAGGACCTTGCAAACATGGAGATGATCATCATAATTTTATTTTCCAGATAACTGGCAGGGAATCATCTGGGATTTTTTTTCTCTGTTTCATGCTTCATATGCAACTGACAAAAATTAAGGATAATCATCCTAGTGGCATTTTGCTATCCAAACCATGTGTGTTTCATTTTGATGCATTACCTGTTCTAAAATATGGCAAGAAGGACCCAGATTTTAAGTCAGAAATCTGAAATAAGAGTTGTATGAGAGGAATTGCTTTGATGTAAGATTCTGGATCTTGTTAACTAAATTCCCATATTTCAAAATGCTGATTTGTAACCATACAGTTTATTGAGGAATCTACTTAGGATTTCCTCTAATTATCATTTAAGTGACTTCAGTTTCAAGGGGAAACTCAGGGCACACACATACATCCCATGGTGCTTTGAATGGTGTTCTCATGTTCTACTCACATGGGGTGTATGAAATCGTGCAGAGGTTTTGTGTGCGTGTGTGTGTGTGTGTGTGTGTGTGTGTGATGTGAATATTCCTTTCTTTCTGTATATATTGCATATTCTCAGTCCTCTTTTTTTTGTTGTTATCACAACATGAGTTTATATTTTCCTTCAAAAATTCAAACTGGTGAATTTGCTGGAACTCCATCGCTTGGGCTTGGGAGAGTCTCAAGTCACTTACTTAAGAAGTTTTCTACATGCCAGCCTAGTGGGCCCTGCTATCCTGCCACCCCAAAGTATTTTGGTTGAGAGGAAGAGGAACAAGTTCTCAGATAAGAAAATAAAAGATGTGCACCTGGGGATGAGTGGTTATATTGGAATGTATTTCACCACAGTCCAATATGGATGATATTCCCCAAGTTGGAAATCAAATAGGATGGAGAATATGGGTGTCATATTTGGAAGGCACAACACTAGATGTGACCTGATCCTAACAACTCATTCATCTTTGTCTTTCAACACTCAGCTCAAATATCCCTTCCTTGGGAAGCCTTCCCTGACCTACCCAGGTAAGATTAAGTACTTCCTTTTCTGATCCCCCTCAGTCCCACATTTGTACCTCTGGGCAAAGTCTTTAGGTATTGCTGTGATTCTTCGATGATTAGAGTAGGCTGTTCTTTTTCTAAATCTATCAGGTTTGGGTATTCCTTTCCTTTTATTTCTTTCCCAGCTCAGTCCCTGGCACATAACAATTGTGTAATATATGTTTGAACAAGTTAACTTCTTATAGTTGGACAAATCAGATGTGGGTTAAAAAGTTTCACCAAAATAATGATTTTGATATTATTATGTTGTGATAACAATATTTTGAGAACTTATTCTGCTTTTTCTCAACCATAACTGTTTACCATTTCACTCTCATTAGTTATTTTAAAGGTAATGATACCTATGTCTAATACACACATTCATTATATGTCAAGTCCTGTGCTAAGAACTTAGACTCTTCTTAAGAGTACAATCACTCTTAGATCCATCCTATTGATGAAGAAGCTGAGGCTAAGAACTAATATGACTTATTTAAGATAAGAAGAACTAAGTGGCAATACTGGGATTTGAACCCAGTTTGTTTAGTCTGAGGGCCTCAGATTTCAATCCACGATAGTTACGTGTGTGTGCACACATGTTTAATATATGCACATGTGTATATGATACTGGAAAAGCTTTGTCTTGATATTTCTTAATATTTTTGAGTTCTGTTGGCTATCTGACATGAGAATATTTATTCTTAGAACAATGTTTTAAATGAATAAAGTAAAAATACAGAAAACAGTATTACTAAAATAGTATCAATATATAAAAACAGATCTGTGACTTAGTAACATATGTACCTTTATTAGTCTAATTAAGAAGATCTAGCAGTGGGTCTAATCACTGTAATTTCAGAGCAGGGATGAATATAAATGGCATGTTGGGGATCTGTCTCAACTGTAATAGGATATAAGATGCCTGGTTTAAAAAGCACAGGGGCTGCTAAACTTCCAGGGCTTTTTGCCTTTATTCATAATAGAAGGAAATGTTAAATTTCAGTTAGAAGTTAGAGATAGAAAGATCCGGTACTTTTCCTCATTTAAGTTCCCTGACACCTCAATTCTATAGATACCCAGTTAAAAAACCTTTACTCTATCCACTAACAAGATTTTTTAAATCTCCCTTTTATACTTTCTTTAAAATAAGAAGCCTCCATTTATTGACTTCTTCTCCCATTAGAACCAGATCTTAGCAAGGAAACAGGCTGGCCACAGAGCCAGGGCTGGGTTGGGGAGCACAGGCATGTCTTGGTAGGTAGGGTGGCTCTTCTCCAGGATGAGGGCAAAGCTGGGATCCACTTTCTCTCCACCTTTCAGCCAACAGATTACCCAGGTCAGTCACCTTGGTGGTCATCCTCATGAATCAGAACCTAGAAACGCCACTGAGTCATACAGCCCAAATAGATGCTCTCTTTTTAAGGACAAGTTTCTTATGGAGTTATTAGTCAGTCAAGAGCCCTTTCCCTGTGCTCCTGCCCTTTGGTGTCCCTGACATCAACACTATGAAAAAAATGTAGCCAAGGGTGTTCAGCTGTCTCTGAGGACATATGCTGAGCAGAGACAACTGGTCTACCACCCACATCTCTGCTAGAAGGCCGAAGGGGCTGCTGGGTACTGGTGGGACCTGAGAGCTTCCAGAAGTCCCTCTTGCCACAGATTCTTCATTCAGTGCCTCAGGTGGTTTCTTCCTAAATGGGAAGAAACTAGGAGAATAACTATCACACTCATTCCAGTTACATTGTCAATGATGACTAGGGTCAGAATATGGCTCCAAAGGTGTGCAGTCCTGGAAAAATCTGTGGGTAGTGGGAAAGGAGGAAAAGGTATGTGTGTTGAGGAGGAGGGAGGTTCAGAAACACATGGAATCCTAAGACACTGGCATTATTTGACCTTTCTCCTGCCTTATAAAAAATGAATTCCTCCAGACTTAAGTCTGCATGGCAGGAACCAAAGCTTTCTTATTCATTGTCTTGTATTCTGCACAGTGGCTGACACATAACAGGTGTTAAATAAATATTTTCTGTATGAAGAAATGGGTGACTATTACCCTGCCTTACAAGCAAGACACCCAAGGTATGCACCTGAAACACAGCAGGGGTCAACGACTGGTACTGGGCAAGGGGAGGGCTGCTTTAGAAGAGCTAGCAATTGGACACCCAAGACAAATTGTTGCTGATCTCATGATTTTGCGTATGATGTGGCCTAAGTTTATAGCTAGGTCCAAATTTAGCTATAAAGAGAAGATTCTTTGATATTTTAGAAGCCACACGTGATGTAGATAAACTGAACTTGGTCTTCCACATTCCAGCACTTCACAACCAAGGAGATTTCAGCACTGTGCATCAGGAAGAAATATTTACTGAGCACATATTATATATCCAAGCACTTTATGTGCTTTATTTCATTAAATTATTTCTTAAATGTAGATCTACTTTAGTTTTATTTCTCAAATGAGAAACCAGAAGTCCAGAAGAATAAGAAACCCCGCAAAGATTGCAGACTTCTCAAGCAGCAGAACCGCAAGACACATCTAAATCTTTATGCTTTCAAACGTTGTGTGTTTAACCACTCCTTGAATAGCTTCTGAACCTTGTGGCCAAAGCTAAGTCCATATACAAAATATTCACCTGACCTTCTAAAGTTTGATGTTGTGAAGTTGACACAAAATCAGGGTAGGGAAGTGACAAAATAGAGAAAACATTCTTTCCCCCTTCATTCATAAAAGGTGCTGTGAGTCAGTAGCTGGTCCTGGAACCACTCAGTTACATCATATGTCAATTTCGGATGTCACTCTTCCCTCCTGTCCATCAGCAACATGAGGAGGTTGAACAAACAGATCACTAGAGTCAGCTCAGCTCTTTTCAAGAATGATTCATTAGCATTTGTCTCCAAAGATACATTTTACAAAGAATTCAATGTTTTAAAACAGGAGGAGGAGAAAAAATAATCAATCTATAAACAAATCACATGGATTTGAAACAGCTGCCTTGGGTTGAACACCAGAACTTCTTTGTCCTTCGAAATAGTGACTTGCCAAATGGAACTTTTAATTTCTTCCCTCTTAGAAATCTTATTTCCTTTGATGTCCTGGTGGGGACCTGAGCCATGTTTGGCTTGGTCCTGATTTACATATTATTGGGTAGACTGTGAGTCAGGCTGACCAGGCATGCAGAGATGTACATTCTTGGGCCAAGCTTATTCCCAGGCTAGAATTCCCTGAGAGCTCTAGACTAGGATTTTATGGTTTTTAAAAAAGTACTGGGATAATATATATAATTCCTTAAAAGGTGTCTCTGCTATCCTTTTGCTTAGAGAGGTCCACTGACCTAGAACACCAGGAGAAATCCAGAAAGCTTTTATTCTACACCCGGGAAATAGTTTTGATTTGGGGTAGGTGATGGTATACACTGGTAGTGACTAAGATATCAGAGTGGTGCAGATGCTTGGTAACATGGAGCACTGGACAATTCCTGAGTCAGACTATTAAAGAATTCAATGGGGCAGAAAAACTTGATTTGTGCATGAAGCACTTCGTAATAAACATAGTCCCTCTCCACTAGATATTTGCTTCTGATGAATGCTGTTTCTTGTATGGTGGAAATAGTTTAAGTTTTGGAATCAGGCCTGAGTTTAAGTTGTTAACCTGTCATTGTGTGACTTTAGGCAAATCATTTTAAACTCTTAGTATTAACTTACTCGTGTAAAAAGGACACCAATATTTTTGCATGGTAGTTCTTAAGGCTAAATGAAATAACACACAAGAAAATACCAAGCAGCTCTGTGTCCTCGAGACAGGTCTTTCCTTCCTCTCTTTTGTTTAGCCCCAAACTTCTCTGTCCCTAACAGAGAACAGATAAGTCTGTTGGGAGGCAAGAGTCCAAATATATGATAAAAGTAAGAACAAACACATCCTTTCTGAGAAAAAAAAAGTAAAAGGGTTTGCTTCTCACATAAAAGAGCAGATAAGAGCCAAGGAACTGATTTGGGAGTTTTACAAAGCTTTGTCATTTGTCATAACGCTTTGCATTATCATTTGCTTTTATAAAAACAGTTTCTGTATCAAATATTTAGGCTTAGATACCAAGTTTACATTTCAGTCACTAAAAAATCTTGGTCTTAAAATCCAACTTCATATTTAACTCTTTCTATAAAAGCTTCACAGAAAGTATTTTCTAGAACTTTTGCAGACACGTGCTGTTGATATGTGTGAAGCTCCAAGAATGGTTCTGGACACCCCAGATGTTCCATGTGAGGTTAAAGAAATTTTGTGATCTTGAGGGACTCCTGAAGAAGTGGCTGGTGACCCTGCACCTGGGAAGATTGTGGCAGCTGTCGGCCAAATCCTCTTCCTGTTATCACATGGTAGAGGTTGTGGGGCTATATCCAAACAAAGGTTCTTCAAGAGCAGCAGCTGTCTCTTCGTTTGGATATTCTGAAAAGCTGCTCCACAATCTGTTTTCACTGGAATCAAGCTTTAGGCCTATTTTGCCACACTCATTTGTTATTTGGGAGATGAACTCACATAAAGGAAAGGCCAGTGGGCTGGAGGCAGAAGGAAGCTTGTGTCTCATCCGAGTTCTGCCTCTTCCTAGGAAAGGTGACTGCCCAGTGTCACCCAGTGAGTAAATGTCTGCAGTTATTGCAATGACTCAGTCCCCTTGCCAGAAATCTGTTCTTAAAATAAAGATTTAAATGGTGTTGGACGAATGGTAGGGAGATAAGAACTCTCAAGTTCTGTTACTTATCATGGCAAATCTCCACTTTCTTACAAACAAACTATCTTGAATGTGTAAGTTGGAAAGAAAGAATGATTCGACTTCCCAAAATCAAATCAAATACCTCCTCTGGAGCCCCATCAGCTCCAGTGGGTTGCAAGAAGAACCATCTCTTCACTTCTCCACTCTTTACCTTTTCATCACCAGCAGTGGCCTGAGTGGGGGAAAGACACACAAAAGCCCAGACAGCAGCCCCTCTCTCCTGGTCCTCAGCCTTTGCTGAATTCAGCCCATACTTCCTTGTCACCTTTAGTCAGTTAATGCAGAGAAAATATCAATCTAAGGATCTTTCAGAGGGGAATCTCAAAGTCATTTTTTCACCTTCCTACTTGTAGGAGTGTTGGTGAGCTCTGGGCTAGTCCCCTAGTCTTGGAGATGAGATGGCTTAGAGATGATCTGATTAAGCCTTTTCCGGCCTCCCACCACCACAGGTGGCAAATGCATTGGTGAAGGTCAACTGTCAGCCCCTAACCCCACATATTCAGACACACCTGCAAACTAGGACAAGAATCTGCAATTTACAAAGTAATGACTTCAGCATCTGTTTTTTAGAGATCTTTTAGGAGACCTGGATAATTTATTTCTGTTTTTAAAAAATAAGGCTCTGTTTTAGGCCAAGTTGCTTATACACCTATGGGCATGTCTCCAATGTCTCGGCTATTAGGGTCTTTAAGTGACAGCTTAATATGTTTTTAAGATTGAAGGAGCCAACGACAATTCTCGAGGAGCCGTGTTTACGTTGGACCGGCCTGCCCGGGTGATGTGCCAGCAGTTTTGCACACTGTAGGAACTGGAGGTGAAAGCAAGAAAGGCTGAGTACAGAGGGAAGGGCTAGCCTGGAGGTCAGGAAAGCCAAGAGGGCCGTGATGTGGAGCAGTGTGGAGCGAGATGCCCAGTCGAATCTGACAATGCACTTATTACTCCTTGGGTATCAAGTCGAGGGGTGACAAATATAAGCCTCTGCACGTTGATCAGCACCTACAGAGCCAACAGTGAACATGCTCTTAGATCTCTTTGTTCTAGCCCTTTCTAAATTCCTGCAAATGGTTCCTTGGAAGTCAAAGGATCTGTGTTCTTGCAGAACCTAACAGGCTTCAGGATACCTTCTTGGCAAAATCTGATAAGGAGTATGATTCCTCTGGGCCTCGGTTTCCTTATCCAAAAAGTAGAAAGAGCTCCAAGTCCCCTTCCAAGTCTAAAATTCTGTAACTCCTGAGTGAGATGCTCAATGACTGGCAATTCATATTTAAAAGGAAAGGCTCTGTTTTGTGTAAGCAGGTTTTACATCTTTTGGGTGAGAATGAAGGCAGAGGTCATTGATCATTGTCCTAGCTTATCAAGGCTGAGCAACTGGCTTAGGTTCAGCTAAATGAAAGTTGGTAGCACTTCAGATGGGATAGTTATAAGTAAAAGTATGCTCTTCATTCACCAAAAGACTCCCTTCAGCATTTATATACTCATTGAAATGTACCATCACCACCATAACATGGCTAACTTTAATTGAACTCTTATGTGTTGAGCCCTTCATATACATGATCTCTTTTAACTATTGCAGCCTCCTCGGGAAATAGATGCTGCTATTGTTTTCTCAATTTTCTTTTTTTTTTGAGTTGGAGTCTCACTCTGTCGCCCAGACTGGAGTGCAGTGGCCGCTCCCGGCCACTGCAACCTCGACCTGCTGGGCTCGGGCGATCCTTCCAAGCAGCTGGAACTACAGGCGTGCGCTACCACGCCCAGCTAATTTTTGATTTATTGTAGAGATGAGGTCTCACTGCCCAGGCGGGTCTCGAACCCGTGGGCTCAGGCAATCCACTCACCTCAGCCTCCCAAAGGCACGGGATTACAGGCTGAGCCACCGAGCCCGGCGTTTTCTCAATTTTCAAATGAGGTGAGGACACAGACTCAGTTTTCCCAAGAGCACACAGCACACAGCTCAGTGGAGCTGAGGTCTGAACCCAGATCAGAGGTCAAAGCCTATACTAGTAATACTAGTAACCAACATTCTTTTTTTTTTTTTTTGAGCCAGAGTTTCACTCTGTCATCCAGGCTGGAGTGCAATGGCATGCTCACAGCTCCAGCAACCTTAACCTGCTGGGCTCAGGCAATTCCTTCTATCTCAACCTTCTAAGTATTTGGAACTGTAGGCACACACCACCACATCTAGCTAATTTTTAAATTTATTGTAGAGATGAGATCTTGCCATGTTGCTTAGGCTAGTCTTGAACCCCTGGGCTCAGGCAATCCAATTGCCTCCACCTCCCAAAGTGCTGGGATTATAGGCATGAACCACCACACCCGGCCAATAATCAGCATTCTTAATAAACACAAAGAACAAATTCATATTAGTGATTGGTTTCACCAAGAATGGCATTTTACTTTCAAGACTCTGCTACCAAGAAATGTTGGCAATTTCACCATTCTTGGGGAAATCTCTGTAGTAGAAAATCCTTTCCCAGCAGAAAAGCCAATAACGGCTCATGAGTAGCCAATGAAAGCATCTGACTTATCAAGGGTGAGAGAAGTTGAGAAATTCCTAAGCTCTGCCATGATGTGTGGGTACAACCTATAGTAAGTCCCTCAGCCTGTCTGGAACTGGTTAGATGACCTGTGAGGCTAGCCCAGTGACTGGATTTTATGTTCTGTGTTGAAGATCTTTTTATGACTTTTCAGTTGCTGGGGATTCCCTCCCTCACCTTGGGGACAGGGCAGTGGAGACAGTGTGTATGCCATTTAAAGCCATTTCTCATTTTGTAAGTAGGTTCCTTGCAACTCTAAGAGTCTCTGAAATTGTTTCAAAATGTCTGAGTGTGATTATGCATCCTGAAGCCAAGTGTTATAAAACCCCCCACTGCTGCAGATTTAAAAAGTAAATATGCAATAAAAGCTTTTCAGCATGCTGCTGATATGTCAGTGCTTAATCACTTCTGCAATGTTCAGTTCAGCAAGGCGAGCTTCTCTTCCACTTCTTTCCTCTACACTTTTTGAGTTGAAGGCACTGGTTAATCTACAAGGTGGTGATCTTCCTCCAGAGTGTCACAGTCTCATGAGGTGAAAAATATCTGCCCTTTCATCTCTACCCACCACATTCTTTCTTTAAGCCTGTAATTGGATCTAAATGGAAAATAAACCCTTTGCAGGTCAAGGAAGTTGGCACCAGGGGGTGACAAGAAGGAGAACATGTTCTACCTCTGATCTGTATAATCATACTTTCTTATGCAAAGGAAAATAAAAACAAGGATTTCTCCAAGCAGTGTTCAAAACAGTGGTGAGGAGGGGGGTTTCCATGTACCTCATCTCACTTTGCATATTAACCAACCAATTTATATTCAAAATGCCCCAAAATCATTTTACTTTCAAGAGGACACTGGAACTCTGGCACCTTAGCCCATAACTTTTCTACTTGGTTTGAATTTGGGGAGACAGTTCAGATACACAAATATCACAGTGCTACAATAAGCTAAAAAATAATAATGCATATGTGTCCTGTACAAACAGTATGGTCTTAGCTGGACAGATATTCTCAGTGGTTCACTCAGTGTTTTGAATCCTGCTATGTGTTATATGGTGTGCTATGTTAAAACAGAGATGATCAAGAAAGGTTTGCCCTCAAGGAGTTCAGAAATATGTGTAGAGAAGTAAGAGCACTGCATGTATAACTTTCTACTAGGTAGAAATTAATAGGTATCTTCCAAAGGTCCAAAGTATTATGGGAATGCCACAGACAGAGGGATGACTTGTTTCTGCAAATAGTCTGGCAGATGCAATGAGGCATGGTGCATTCCAGAGAGATGCCCAGATTAAATCTGACATGGTGTACACATTCAGAAAGATCCACTGGACTTTGTGTGGGGTCTGGGCAGATTCATCATAGAAGAATGCAACTATAAACTAGATGGTGAATGCTGTGACCCTAAGGAGCTGGCTTGCATTTTTATTTTGATTCTAACATAGTCTTTTTTTCTTCCCTCTCATTCTACCCCACAGATAATGGCAGATATTTAAGGAGGACTTTGCCCTGAAGTCACAGTTTAATAATTACTGCTTTGGGAGATTAACCCACAGTGTCACCATCCCTGCTGTTATGGCTAGTAGGGGAGGTAGGGCTTATTCCCACATTGGAGACAAGAAAGCTGAGGCTCAGAAAAGTGACTTGGTCAATATGGTGCAGTTAAAAAGTGGCAGGTCCCAAGTTTGAATGCCCAAGGCTTTCCTTACACTCTGCCGCCAGCTGGAACCAACTCTCCGTGACCCTGCTGCTCAGCTTCCCCATTTGGAGAGCTTAGGCTGTCTCTCTGAGCTTCCTTTCTAGTCACATGTCATCTAGATCTCCAGTCTGTGCCCTCTCCCATTTGCATTCAGGTAAGGGATGCACAGGACATTGGAGCTAGAAGCCCAGCCACAGGCCTCTGTGCAGTAGTTTACCCGTGACCTTCTGGGCTCCAGTCCAGCCTTTCTTGAAAGAGAAATGTGCACACCCTGGGGACAGAAATTAGTTCTCTTGTGCTGGAACTGCTGCCACTGCCAACATCATCAACTAAAAAATTGGTTGTTGTTGTTGTTGTTGTGTGTTTGTTGGGGAAAAACACAAAATATTAGGATGATAGCAAAAGGGGAGACTCCTTGTGAGTAAATATTACATGCCCCCCGCCCTCATTTCAGTCACTTGAGAAGGCAAGGAGTGAGGAAGCTAGAGTTTTTCCCTTTACAGACAATAGGATCACACACAAAGTTTTACCTTAATTAAATTTTAACTAGCGTCACCAAGGAATTAAGACACTTTGCAAATAAATACTCTACACAAATGGCTCAGAGGGTGGATTGGGGGATGTGTGCCTGTTAGCTCAAACATATATTCCCACCTATTTTGTTTTCTATGCAGTCTTGGAACTTAGTAACTGTCTCCTCCTCATTACCTCCAGACAAGTCTCCGCCAACAGATGGACAGGGAAAACAAGTGAAAGAAAGGATCTGGGTAAATACAGGCAGAACTCCGCTCACCTTTTGAACTCCTGGGTTGAGGTCCCTAGCCACCTTTGCCATCTTCTTCTGGGGCGGAGGGACAGCGCCTGGCTTCTCAGGCAGAGGCGCGAGGGCGCGCGGCGGGGACCGCAGCGGCTGAATGGCCAAGTTCGCGGGCGGGGGGAGCTCTGTGCGCGGCCGGGCGCCGCCTGGCTGCTTTAATTGGAGAGCGAGACTCCCTCTAAAACCCCGCCAGCCAACCGGCGCGGGCGCTCGCGCGTGGCCAGCCAATCCCAGCGCGAGGCTGACCCCGCCCTCCGGGCGGCCTCTGCCGGGCGGCGCGAGCCGAGGGGAGCGCTGCCCTGACGTCAGCGGGCCGCGGCCCCTGCCTGCCCCGCGGCTCCCTTCGGTACCCCGGGCGGCGGAAATGCGTCCCCACGCCCTTCTCCTTTAAAGGACAGCGGGCCGAGGGTGGGGCGGGCGGCGCGGCTCCGGGCTCCGCGATCCATTCAGGTCAAAAGGGAGAGTGATCAAACAGGAAGGCGGCGGTATTTTTAGTCAGCCGGGTCCAAAAATAAACGCTGAGCTGTGTCCCCCTCTCTGCTGGTCTTGGGGGTGCGGGGAGGGAGCGGGGAGGCAGGTGGTTTGCAGGAGTGTTGACAGGGCTGGGTAACTTTTCCCAAACATGGGTGAGTTCTCCAATCACCAAAGAGGAGATGCGACTCTAGCGAGTTATGATTTTTTTTTTTTTAGGCTTAACATTTGTAAAAATATTAAACAGCGTTTTCATAACTTTATTTGACATAGATCCTCCCTGTTCCACGAGGAAGAGAGAGAGCACTATCCTGATTTTAGAGCTGTTTCTGTGGACATATTGTCTCATTGTATCTTCATAATTACCTCAAGTATTATTATCATTATGACTCCAATTTGATAGATGAGGAAACAGTCAGAGAGGGTAAGTGGTCTAAAGTTGAACTCTTGAACACAGTTTGAGAGAGAGAGAGAGAGAGAGAGAGAGAGAGAGAGAGAGAGAGAGAGAGAGAGAATGAGAGAGAACTCACCTGGAAAGAAGGGGCACAGGATTAAAAACATTAAAGTAGGAAATTAGTAATTTTTAGATGAATTGGGTCATGCAGGCCTGAGTAAGCAAGATTCCATCTGATTTTGCACATCCTTGAATGTAGTGTCCTTGCAACATATAACATAACTTCTCATAAGATAGAATTGGCCATGTTCTCCTCACTGTGCTGTGTTGTTTGCCTATAAAGCCACATCTCTCTAAGGAACCAGTTCTGCACACTTAGATTCCTTTGGGAATACCCACTCTCCCACCCCTGATTGACAGAGGATTAAACACAAGCCCTTTTTATCCTAGAGGGAATACTGCTGTGTCTGTCACGAGGTTTTTGTTCTGTAACCCAGGTTGACAGTGCTCCAGTGAGCTAAAATAAATTTCGGTTGCACAGAGACTGAAGAGTAATCTTAAAGTGTACCTTTTGGGATGGATTTGGTGGGGATGGGAGGCTGCAGGTCACATTCTGGGGCTTTCTCTCTAACCGGAGGTTTTTTTCTTCCTTAAAGACTCCTCCAATTTAGTTTTTTTTTTTTTAAGTTGTGGGGTAAATTCAGGGTTAAGTATACAAAAGGTCATTGTGTAGGTAAAGTTTGGGTCTCACTTTGGTTCCCACTTCACCTGGTTTGAGATCAGGAACACTTATTGATGAGATGTCCCCCTCACCCCCCCGGCAGTCTCCCACTACTGCCAATCCCTTTCTTACAGTATTATGATAACTGTTCAGGGTCCGCTTGTGAGTGACAGTTTAGTTCTTATCAACATCTCCAGTGATCCTCAATCTTGACCGGGTTGTGAACTGTGACTATTTTTTTTTTTTTAACCACAGTCCTGGAAGGGGCATTGCATTTGTGGCTCATCTTTTCCAAGATGAGGGATGACCTATTTCTTCTTTCATGGATTTCTGCTATAATTGACCTTTGCCTTGCTTGCTTCCTGCTGTAGCCTCCAATGCCTACCATGTGGTAGAGGCTCAGGACACATTTGGTGAATGAATAGAGGTTGGGTGCTGGCTTTTATTTATTTGTTTTTTGTTGATACATAATGATTGTGCATATTTATGGAGTACATGTCATATTTTGATATATGTAGCGTAGTGATCAAATCAGGGTATTTAGGATTTCCATCACCTCCAACAGTTATCATTTCTTTGTGTTAGGAACATTTCGAATCTTTTTAAGCTGTTTTGAAATATACAATATATTGTTAACTATAGTCACCCACTGTGGTCACACTAGGACTTATTCCTTCTACCTCACTATATGTTGTACACATTATCCAATCTCTCTTCTTCCCCTGGGTCCCACCCTCACCCCCCAGCCTCTAGTAACCATCTTCTACTCTCTGCCTCCATGCACTGAGCAGACAAGGGGAGAATAGGGAGAGACAGCACAATGGTACACCTAGCCCGATTTGTCCAAACTTCCAGGTGGGCTGCATGTTAAATCAGCAAGTAAATAAACAGTGGCCAACAGAAGCCTGGCTTGGGAGAGGAGGTTTCCACGTGAATAGTCCTTTCAGCAGTAAATCCTAGGAACAATAGCGCTAAACCAGGATGTCATGTCAGAAGCCTTTATATATCAGAGATGTGGGAACAGAAGCCAGGAGTATAACAAAGGCGAGCTTTATCCCTTTTAAACTAGGCAAAAGCCAACCCAGTGAAGTCATTTCCCACTCCCTTCCCAGGCACCCTTCTTGCCCCATCTTGAAAAATCACTGTTCCAGGGAAGAATGCTCATTTTATTAACTTTAACACTGCTTAGCTCCAACCATGAGAGTCCCACGCCCCACCCCCCAGCTTATTTTCACCCTTGGTTCTAGGTACAATTAGGAGGCAGATATTGTGACTGTCTCTCAGAACGTGAGAATCAAAAACTGCTGCTTAGGGTAGGTCATTGCCCTGTTTCTGGAAAATGACCTGCTATAGACAGAGAGGTGATCCCTGCTGTCTGTTAGAGCTTGTTCTCTCTCCAGTTGGGGATACTGACTCTTGCCCTTTAAATCCTATTTTCAACCCATGTGTTCCAGGGATCCTATGGTCAGAGACTTGTCTGCACACCTAAACAGACTATTACAACTTGGATTTGCAGGAAAATGGGGGACATGTGGTTATTGCACCTGAGCCTCACTCTAGCTCTAAGGTCCTCTTTGCTTCTCTTTGGAAGAAAATGGGTTATTAGATAGTTGGATGGAAGGAATAAGCTATAGTGTTTGATACCACAGTACAGTGACTATGGTTAGCAACTATATATTGTTTATTTTAAAATAGCTAAGCGTGTTCCTGGTTGAAGGAGTAGAGAAATCTGAATTCCCTAAGGTTTGTTGCTTTGTGATACTGGGGTTTATTAGAAGCATTCGTTCATCTGTCAAGTGGTTTTGGAGCAACTGCCTTAAACCAAGCCCTGTACTAGGTGCTGGGGACACCCAGGTAAATGAAACAATCCTTATTCTTGGAGAGCATGTTGATCTAATAACTAACACTGGGGATACCTGGTTGAAAAACCTCTTATCTTACTTGAATTTTAAGACAACCACTCTCAGAGAAAATGAAAATTCTGAACAATCTAGGACTTTATCGGAGGTCATTTAGCTAGTGAGTGACAGAACTGAAATTCAAATTCAGGGTTTTTTTTTTTTTTTGAATTGGAGTCTCACTCTGTCACCCAGACTGGAGTGCAGTGGCAGCTCCCAGCCACCGCAAACTTGACCCGGGCTCCGGCTATCCTTCCGCCTCAGCCTTCCAAGTAGCTGGAACCACAGGTGCGCGCTACCACGCCAGGCTAATTTTTGATTTATTGTAGAGATGAGTTGCACAGGTGGGTCTCGAACCCGCAGGCTCGGCAATCCACTCACCTCAGCCTCCCAAAGCGCAGGATTACAGGCTGAGCCACCGAGCCCGGCTCAAATTCAGGGTTTCTAACTTGAGATTGTGTCATTTTTAATTTCACCACACTGCATCCCATAATAGTTATAGGCATGAGAGTAGGCACTTGGAGTAAGATGATGCTTTTGTTGTCAACATTATCATAGGGTGTGTCCTAACTGAGATTTTTGTATCTGAGTCTTGTGTTCTTTTCACCATTCATGAATTACACAAACAAACAGACAGACAAACAAACAAACGTTAGACTGGGAACTACTATGGCTTCGGCCCTGAACTGAGGTTACAACGATGAGTAAGACAGGAAAGGTCCCTGCCCACACAAAGCTTCTATTCTAGGGGGGTGGGAAGAGAAAGACATTACACAGGTGAACAATGAAGAGATAAGGTAATTAAAAATGGCAGTGAGTGCCTGGGAGGATATAGGAGAGGGGACACTCCCCAAAAAATCAGAATTATTTTTTCGAGGGCCCATCCTTTGTAGTACAGGTTTCCCCTGCTAAGTAAGTGTTCTAGGAACCCATTAGCATCAGTGTACCAGCTAATGTTGTCGTGAGAGGCAATGTTCAGTTTAGTGATTTTTTTTTTTGATGATTAAACACCTTTGCCCATTTCATGATGGGTGATTTATGAGCACACCTGCCCACCCCATGCTAAGTGTTCAGCAATTTTGACACCCATGTCCCACCCCTCTATTCCCAGCATGACCCCCACGTCCCACCCCTCTATTCACCTGAGCAATTTTTTTGTTTGTCTGTTTGTTTCCCTGGCTGAAAAATGTCCTCCAGGGGAAATATTTTGCCGATGTGAAAAAGGTAAAACAAAAAATGGCAGAGGCACTGAATGGCATCAACATTGACGAGTTCACAAACTGAGCGGTGGAAAAAGCATCTCGACAGGTGTAATGTATCAAACAAAGAGTACTTTGAAGGTGACTAAAGTTTAAACTTATAAGAATAAATACACAATTTTTAATAGACAAATTCTGGGTTTGGGGGGGTCCCCATTGTACACGGAAACTGGTTGTGGTCTCTTTAGGTCAGGTTGTCTAGAAAGGCCTGACTGAACAGGCGACATGTGAGTTGAAGGAGGATAAGTCAGCTGTTAGTAGGATAAGCATGGAAAGAACACTCCAGGAAGATGGAGTCATGAGTGCAAAGACCCTGAGGTTGGCATGGGCTTGGTGAGTCTGAGGGACTTTGAGGCCAGGGAGCATGGCATGAGGTGACCTGGGCAAGGTAGGCAGGGACCACATCATGCTGGGCCTTATAAGCCACACTAAGGAGTTTAAATCCTATTCTGAAAACAGTGGGAAATTGGACAGTGGTGCTTTTCAGCTGGAGCATAATGTGAGTCATGTACATAATTTTACAGTGTCTAATAGCCACGTTAAAAAAAAGCAAAAAGAAGCAGGTAAAATATTTATTATAGATTTTATTAAGCCTAGTATAACCCAAGTGTTGTCATTTCCACCTGTGATTGATATAAACAATTGTTGAGATAACTTGCATTCTTTTTTCATCTTTGAAATCTGATGTGTGCTTTATCTACATCATCATTCTGATTGAGACACACCACAAATGCTCGATAGCCACATGTGGCTAGGGATTACCAAATCGGACAGGGCAGTTACAGAGAGTTTTAAGCAGGAGAATGACAGTGTCTGATTTGCTGTGCAATTCGCAGTGAGGACATCAAGATGTACTTATCTAGAAAGCCAGTTGGTGAGGAACAACCCCTCCACTCTTAGGTGGAGAAATTGAGGGTCTGGGAACCAGTGATTGATCGGTCTACTATGGACTACTATGTGTTTCAAACACTGCATTAGGAGGGACTAGTGATATCCCAGAGTCACAAAGCTGGAAAGGCAGAGAAAGACCTTGAAACCAGGTCTTTTGGTTTCATGGGAGATACTTTCATAAATGAGGTTTTTGTTGTTACAGTGTAGCAAGTATGGTTCAAGTTGTTTCAATGTGCAAATATGAGTGATGATTTCAATTTGGTTATGACTTTTCTTACACATTGTTTTCATTAAAAATATCTAACGCTTAGTGGTTGGTAGACATAAGTAATCCATGGACCACATAGTATATTTTAATTAACTGATATAAATATACATGAACCCCATAATATATTTTAATTGGTATCAACTTGGACCATCATATGTCCCATAAACGTGAATTGTGTAAAACTTAATTTTTTTAAATTTCTTTCCTTTCATTGTTATGGTAACTTTAATTTTAGAATAACTATCTAATTTTCTCCAGACTTTTGGATGGCCTCCTAGATACAGAAAGTCTTTGCCTGTAAGGCTAAAGCATCAGGATAAAAACAAAATCTGACTGTTGGACCCAGGCAGTGTCCTGCTTTACAATCTCTGACAAGGGCAATGGAAGACACAAGGAGAATGTGCCCGTTTTAAAATAACAGTGGATCAGGGGTCCTGAGTCCTGCATTTTGATCCTGGCTCTGCTAAAATATGGCTGGCCATCATCTTGCAACTCAAATTTATTATAATTTACTAGGAGTGAGTGATAAATTTGCCCTAAACATCAGCTACATATCCCACCTGATGGTGCAATGGAGCCATTCCCCTCTTTGACAGGTTGACAAGGGAGTGAAAAGAGTTCATTATTTAGTCCTAGAAAATCTGTGTGTGTGTGTGTGTGTGTGTGTGTGTGTGTGTGTGTGTGTGTGTTTCAGTCTATCACAGGGACGAGTTAGGTGATTTGGGCAAGATACTTCAGTGTCTCCGAAAAATAGGGATAATGATCTTTATTTCCCCTGCCTTACAAAGCATAATATATCCACTTGTTCATCTATATCTGTAATAAGCAAAATTCTAAGATGATCTCTAAACACAGGCTCTTGTTTCATCTCATCACTCCCTCCCTGTGAGTATGGGTAGTACTTGTAACTTGCTCCTAGCCGACAGAATACAGAAAGATGATCACTGCCAGAATTATGTTGTGTCTCATGGCAAAGATGAAGGGATTTTGAAGATTGATTACGGTTCCTAATCAGTTCATCAAAAGGGTGGTTTTCCTGAGGGGCTTGACCTAGTCAGATGAGCTCTTTAAAAGAAGTCTAGCAATGCACAGAACGGAAAAAAAATTTGCAAATCATGCATCTGACAAAGGCCTGACATCCAGGATCTACAATGAACTCAAGTGAATTGACAGTAAAACAAGCAAACACACAAATAATCCCCCCCAAAAAAGTGGGCAAAGGGCATTAACAGATACTTTTCAAAGGAATACATACAAGCAGCCAACAAACACATAAAAATTGCTCAGCATCACTAATTATTAGAGAAATGCATGCCAAAACTACAATGAGATACCACCTAACATCGGTAAGGTAGGAAGCTATTACTAAAAAGTCAAAAAACAGAGAAAAAGAAATACTTGTACACTGTTGGTGGAAACTCAAGCTAGTTCAACCTTTGTGGAATGCAGCTTGGAGATTTCTCAAATAACTAGAGACAGAGCTACTACTATTTGACCCAGCAACCCCACTTCTAGGAAGATACAGAGAGGAACACAAATCATTATACCAAAAGATACCTGCATTCGTATATTTATTGCAGCACTATTCACAATAGCAAACACATGGAACCAGCCCAGATGCCCATCAAAGGTGGACTTGATAAATAAAATGTGGTACATGTACATGATAGAATACTACATAGCCATAGAAATGAACAAAATCATGTCCTTTGCAGCAGTCATGTCCTTTGGATGCAGCTGGAGACCACCATTTTAAGTGAACTATCACAGAAAAAAAGAAACCGAATACTACATGTTCTCACTCATAAGTGGCACTGATCACCAGACACACTAGCACAAAGGTGGGAACAAAAAATGCTGGGCATTGCTAAAAAAGGGAGGGAAGGAGGGGAGATAAAGGGGTACACAACCACCCACTGGGTACCATGTCTACTACTTGGTGGGGAGAGGGCAGCAGGGTCACCAGAAGCCCAAGCCTCACCTTCACATAATATGTTTATGTAACAAATCCACACACGTACCGCACAATTCTAAAATTAAAAAATAAAAATAAAAGAGATCTAGAAGTGAGAGACAGAAATAGTCTCTGCCTCTGTCCTGCTGACCTTGAAGAAGCAGCCCCCCTGAGTTCTTTATCTGCAAGGAAATAAATTCTGCCAACAACCACATGAGACTGGAAGAGGACTTGCGTCTCAGAGAGGACCTCATACCCAACTGACGCCTGGATTAGAGCCTTGTGTGCCCCTGAGCAGAGGACCCGGCTATGCTACGTCTGAACTCCCAAACTACAGAAACTGTGAGATAATAGTTGCATTGCTTTAAGCTGCTAAATTTGTAGTAATTTGTTACACAGCGTAGAAGGTCAGTACATTACCATCCCCCTCATTCTTGATTCTGTTTTAAAGATTTAATTCCCTTCTGCTTCTTGGGGTAAAAAAATTCAGTACCTCCTTTTAAATGAAAAACTTCTCCTGTCTTCAATTCTTACAGCTTTCTGGGGCAGTAAGTACCATGAGATGTGTTTCCTTTTTAAAGCAGCATTTGCTCTTATTCTAGCATTTAGGAGAGGATTCTAGTTATGGTTCTGGAGGCTTAACCATGTTACACATTTAATTTAACTAGTAACAGGTTGTAATCCAGACTATCCAGTCTCTTAGTGTGTGTGTATGAAAGAGAGAGATCAAATCTCTATGATCTTGTTTCCGGCAGCAGGATCAGAGTGGTCCCATTCTGGTTTTCTAGGTAGCTGGAAGGAAGTGAACACACATGGTGTTTCCTATATGCCAATAGTGCTTTATGAGATCAATCCTTAAAATGACTCCAGGGGGCAGGTGCTGTTCTTCCCGTGTACAGATGAGAAATTGAAGCTCTATTGGATTAAGTAAGTTGCTCAAGTTCTCAGAGCTTCTTGGGATCCAAACCCACCTTGGATCACTCAGGACACCCCCTGACTCCAGAGTGAGGACTTAGCATGGACAAGTGGGAGGAGACCGGTTACTGCCTTTGGGAATTGTTCTGGATGTTCCCTGGATGCCCTCCAGTTCCACTCTCCCCTCCTCCTCCAGCTCTGTGCCAGAGAGGCTCACCCTTGGACTCTACCCATGAGCTTCTTTGCTGTCTTCCCACTGGGTTCAGCCGGCCAGAAGTTCAGTGGGAAATCAGAGGTGGGCTTATTTATCTTCCCCCACTGCCTCCCTGCTGGGCTGGGCAGGGTTTTGGAGGTGGTTGCATCCCCTTACCTGCAACCACAACTCCCATTGGTCTGGTGACAGTACTTTCTCTTGGATCTTTCAAGGCCTGGGGTGGTCCCTGCTTCCAGTTATGGTTGGCCCTGGGGGGAGGGCTTCCCCATTCCTTATAGGTTCCTTGAATCCTGTTTTCTCTTTTATGAGTAATTCCTTCATTAAAACTCCTTTCAGCCACCCCTTGAGTGTTTCCAGTCAGAACTCTGACCCATGCAGAAGCAAAAGTGAGTTTTCGAGGTGATCTTTAGCACACCCTTTGCTAGTTTGCCCAGACATAGACATCCCTGTTTGTTTCATGTATTTTCTCTTTGTCTATTAGTATGTGAATTAATTAGAAAGATTTGAGACTTGGCAATTAGCTAGAATAGAAAAACCAGAGGTGCTAGAAAGGCAAGACAGAAACGCAGGGGCCTTTCCAGATGGCCTACTGGCTGTTCTTGAGTCATGAGGAGACTGTGGAATTCTCCTTAAGCCACCAGCAGAAACTTTAGGCACTGAAGCTTTTGTGCCTCAGTCTTTTCATCTTTTAAAATGGGACTTGGCCAGGCCCAGTGGCTCAGCCTGTAATCCCAGGACTTTGAGAGGCTGATGCGAGTGGATTGCCTGAGCCTGCGGGTTCAAGAGTAGCCCGGTCAACTTGGTGAGACCTTGTCTCTACAATAAATCAAAAAATTAGCCAGGCATGGTGGCGCACGCCTATAGTTGCTTGGAAGGCTGTAGCTACTTGGAAGGCTGAGGTGGGAGGATCGCTGGAGCCCAGCAGGTTAACGCTGGGGTGGCTGTGAGTGTGTCACTGCACTCCAGCCTGGGTGACACTGTGAGACTCCAACTAAAAAAAAAAAAAAATTATGGGGCTTAATCAACTATGAAAAACATGTTATTAAAGAAAAGTCATTGTCATTATTAATGGACCATGACAAACATGAATGATGCCAAGAGCATCTATCATCAGTATTTTCATGAAGGCATGGAAAATAGTGCCAGGGCAGATCTCATCAGGTGATAAGGTGACAGGCAGCAAAAGCTTCTTGTGAGATGCTTCCGTCTCTTTTACTTTGTACTTTTTCCTCAGCTGAGAACTAATTGAATCCTGAGGCATCAGACTTCTTATACTCAGGAATACCTACACATAAAAATGACATATAAATAGGGAATGCAAGAAAGAAAGTCATTACAATAATTGTCAATTTAAAGTGCCCCTTAAAAACAGGGCACATTGTGAGGAGTGAATGTGGGGTTGTATGCAAAAGCACAGCTTGAACCTTGATGGCCTTTCCACTTGGAAAGTGTTCCTGGGTCAGGGGGAAGAGTTCACATTAGTCTCATCTTGATTCTTTGGGGATTACTTGAGTGTGAGACACTAGAGGTCCTGGAACAATTTGCTGAGCTGGACCCCCTTGTTAAGCTTGAATCACTGTAATTTGCTGACTTACTTGAAGCTTGAAGCCAAGAAGTAGAAAGTCATTGTCATGTTCTACCTGACCCAGGGTGAGGGAGGTGTTGGTAGATTCACCGAGGAGAAAGTGTGTTGAATAGGACTAAGCGGCAATGGTGTAGTTCTTAGTTCTTGGTCTCAGTATCATTTTGATCCGTGTGGGAAAGAGAGTAGTGGTAGCAGTGGGTTAGCTTGGAGACGACTGGGTTATGCATTTACAGTGACCTGTCAAAGAGGGAATTGTCCAGCTTCAAGGGATACACTCAGGATCACTAGTACCAAGTGCTATTTCTGATCTATTACCAACATGGCCTTGCTGGGCTCTATCCACGTGAACTTTCACTGAATCCTCTTAACACTTTTCTGAGGCAGGTGATCTTATCCTCATTTTACAGAAGAGAAAACTGAGCACTGAGGACATTAAATAATTTCCCCAAGGTCACATAGTTGGTTGCAGAACCTGAAATTGAATCCACATATGTCAGACTCCAAAGTTAATAATGACAAAAACTGCACAACAGTTAAACACCAATGACCATTTTTTGGTGTTCACCATGTGCCAACCTATGCTATGCCTGGATACAGAGCCTGGATCCCTGGCACAGACATAAAAGCCACTCCCTCTCCACCCTCCTCACCACTTAATACCCGTGGGCTACTTGTAGGTGACCCTCCACAACCTAATTATGGAGACTATTTAGAATAGCATTCCATTTTAGAATGATATTTTACACACCTGGTACTGAGCAAAATCAGACCTGTTCAATCCATAAGAGAATCTCTCATTACTGCTTGGTGGAGGGAAGTGTTGCAGCACCTTTGTTTCCCAGGAGAATTTAAGAGACAGAGAGGAGATAAAAATCAGTATAGTTAAAGACCTCATTAGTGTCTTTTCCCATTATCACATTTTCCATCCTGCTTACCAAGTTGGCATTCTAATTTTCCAAAGCCTTTGGAAAGTGTGCTACTTGATAACATCACCCCATGGGATATAGAAATCACTTAGTTCTCTGGAAAAGAAATAGTGAAGATGCTTCTGTATGCTACCTGTGTCTGAGGTCCTATTTATGAACCTGTGTCATTTGTGATTTGGGAATGATTTCTGTGACTTGGGCTCAATGCCAAAATCCAGCTCAGTTGTGAAGGAGGTGATGCCTGACTCGATTCATTTCCTTCCTATTTCTTGCCTTTCCCCAGTGATTAAATTACCCGCCTGAGCATCCCCTCTGATGCATGGTCCTAGTCCTTTGTGTCACTCCATGCTGCAGCCTTAGAGATCGTTTTCTGCCCATCAACATTTACCTGTCCTGGGTCTCATCCTCCCAGTGCCCTGTCCAGCCTTCTCCTCACTGGGTTTGGCAGCATACTTTTGAGAAAAGAATGAGGGTTTTCGAGTCAGATATAAATGAGTTTGAACCCCGTTTTTACCACAGTTAGGTATGTGGCCCAGGCAAGTTAACTTCTCCCTTTGGTTGTCATGAATAGGTTCAGAATAACAGTTCCCCATCTTGCTTACTCCATCCCCAGGGAGATTAAACTGTCACATCGAACTGATTCTTTTATGTGCATGACTGCAACAGGTAGTGGTTGGATGCAGGCAAGGGTAAACTTTCCCAGATTAGTGAGAATTTACCCAAGGCAAACAGAAGGTCTGGAAGTTGGACAGAACTTTAAAGGCATCCCACTCCCACCTCTTTGGCACCTTCATAGGATGTGCTATGCTATGCTTGGATGCTTTCCATGGCAAGAACTCATTCTCTCACCAGACAGTTCTGAGTATTTTGGGGCAGCCCTCATTGTTAGAGGGTTTCTTTCTACCTTGGGCTGACATCCGCTTCCCTGGAGCTGTCACCCTTCTTGGTTTTCCAGCTTTTGAAATCTATTTGAAGGGCTCTGCCTTTCCCACATGATGACAGTTAATCTATTAGAAAACTGCAACTAAATGTTCAAGAACTGCCCCCCCCCCTAGGTTTCAGGCACTATTATATTCCACCTAAGTTATCTCCCACCATTCTATTCCACCTAAGTTATCTCCCACCATTCTATTCCCTCCTATCTCTGTGGGTTATGGTATAGCACATAGAAGGGTAGGGACATCTACTTTGGAGTTAGACACATTTGGTTCAAATCCCTGTTTGGTTGCTTACTGTGAGCTCTCAATTCACCTGTCTGTAAAATGGAAATGTAATATTGCCAACCTCATAGTGCTGCCATGCAGATTAAATAGCCATAAGTTTAGGAAACATGTAGTCTAACGACTGGTATGAGAAGGTGTTTAATATTTTTTAGCTGTGTATTTTTTATTTGCCAATTACCATGTAGGTAGCCATCATATTTGGTTCTTTTAAAAAAAATTTTCCATTGACCATGAGGGTTTTACTCAGTTTGCACGGGGTGGGGGGAGTCATTTCTTCCCTCATCACACACACACACACACACACACACACACACACACACACACACACACACACACAATGACATTAAATAAGTGTTTCACTTATTTTGTTCCAATCACTGATTTTTAGAAGGAGAATTGAATAGTTAACGTACTGTTCAATGATCATTTAAAGTCTGTCCATTCAAGGCAGGTTCCAGTTTAAAAACATAATTTGGGTTTTCTGTGGCTAGCCATGCACATCCTAAGAGCCTTCTGGGAATGCAGTGGAATGTCCAGACAGCTATGGGCAGAATTCCAAAGCTTCTGAAGGATGAGTGTGTTAGTGGCTGATGGGCAAGGTATGAAGACACCAAATCCCCTTGACAAAGTCCAGCAATGCTTTGCTGCTGATCAGTCTTTCTGGAAAAACCGGATGAGATTACCCAGAAGAAAAGGATGGGTGGGAGATTTCAGGAAAGATTCTTACTTATCAGAAATTAGGCTGTGAAAGAGCTGGGCCTTCCCGTTGATTTCCCTAGTTGTTCTCACAACTCAAGACACATGGTTTAGCAATGATGTCATCTGACATTGATAGACACACTGAGGCCAGAGGCTGTCAAACAGACCCTGGATCTTGGCGAAGAGTGGGGGGGATGTGCAGTTTAAGGGCCATGTGAATATGAGTGAGTAATGCTTTGCGGTAGGGTATTGTCACCCATCGTTGGGGAGAAAAAAAAAGAACTGACTTTTCAAGATATTAAAAAATTGTTATTATCTCTGTTCCCCGAAGACCTAACTATTTCCAAAGTAAAATCTAATACTCAGTAGTCTCACTTTTTGTCATGCTAGCAAAATACTTTCATATAATCTATTTGAATGTAGATAATAAATTTCAGTCATTTAATTTGTTTGTTCATCCATTCGTTCACTCATTGGATCATTCAGTCATTCATTCTGTGGTTTAGTCTGCCATATCATTTGTCCATTGGTTATTCAGTCTTTCAGTCATTTAACAAATAATTCTTGCATATCTCTTTCTGTACTGAAAGCTCTGTTGGGCATGCAGCAGCGAAAACAGACACACACAGGATCCACTCTCCTGGGGAAGGCAGTTGTTAAACAAGCATTTATAACAAAAGGTAATGAATGGGGAGCATTATGACAGGAAAAGAATGGGCCTTGAGGCTAAAGTCAGGTTTGGCTGGAGCTAACAGTTTTCTAATACCAAAGCATCAGATTCCAGTGGCTTAACTTGTAGGGCATCTAAATAAATGACTGCAAACACTCCTCCATTAGAAAGACTCAGAGCTCACAATTGTAGTGCTCTTGCCATGTGGGCAGGCACTGAGCCAAGCCCTTTACAAAGACAGTCACTTTTAACCCTCCCTACAATTAGATGAATTAGGAACTTTATTTAAGTATTACCATTTCACAGATGAAGACACTGAATCTCAAAAAGTTTAAGCAACTTGTCTCTACTCATGCAGAGCCAAGTGGCAGAGCCAGGATTTGAACCCTGGTCTGCATGATTTCAGAACTCGTGATAATAACCATGAATGCCTTTCTCCTCACATGCCCAGGAACTGGAAAACTTGTCACAAAAGATGCCAAGAACTCAGGGCAAGAAGAACCTCCGGACCTTTCGGTAATTCCTATAGAGCCAACAACCCTGCAGTGAGGCTCTAAGCCCATGGGAACAAGAGCAGAAACTTGGGGTGACCAGTTCAGGGAGCATTTTGGAGTGCGCTATGCTTCTGCATCCCAGAAGGCTCTGTGGGAAGTTACTTGTAATAGTAGAAAGACATAAGGCAATCCAACTCAGAATGAATCAGTCTTATGCTCACGTGTGCATTTTGAATGTAGCTGGAATAATAGACACCAAATTAGAAAGCCTAATGTCCACATGACATCTTTATTTGGTGGTAAAGCAATCCATTACACACACTCTCTTTCCCTTTCAATGATCAAAAAAATGAGTCAGTAATTTCTGCAAAAATAGGTCCTGTATTTCAAAAGAAAATAAATTGTTTTCTCAAAGAACATAGCCTTCTTTCTATTTTTTCTCACTCCTTATGTTTCTTTCCTTGAATATGTACCTTCTGTCCAGAAGTTAGATCATTCTGAGCTAATTTGGAAATCTTCATGCTTAATTTAGAAGTGATTCATCCACAGCTTGAGTAGTACCTACGTTTGACCATGGATGGGGACAGTTGTTAATGGAAGTGTTGATTCAGGCTTGCCAGTAAATGGCCCACCTCCTATCAGCTAAGATGTCACTTAGTTGCTGTGATGACTCAGGTGGAGGCTGTGTAGCTATGAATACCATGGTGAGCTCCCTCAACAGATTCTCTTGGTGTCTGCCACATGGTTTGGGATGGCTCTGTGCTCTTGGGCACTGCTGACACAATGCCATGTATTCTAACAAAGGCGTGAGTGAATCATGTTGCCGTGAGTCTCCCTGTCAGTTTTATTTGGTCGTTCTGCAGCTCCTGTAGGCTTAGTACTTATAGCTTCTCCTTCCCCAAAGGGACTCTTTGACCCCATTATCATTACAGATGTCTCCTCCCTTTCCGGACTCAAGAACAGCCAGTTTCAGAATCCAACTAACCTGTCCACACCTCCTATTGCTTGACAACAGCTAGTACTACTCTACTGGTATACAATGACAACTAACACCACCACTACTTCTATTACTACTAGTAAGCAGTATTTTGGAACACCTACCATGCTATAGGTAATGGGTTGAGTTTCTATATTGCTGTATCTCAATTAATCTTCATACCAATTATATGTGGAAGGTACTATTTTGATCTCTATTTTGTTTAGGAAGAAACTGAGGCTCAAATAAGTAAAGTAACTCCTCTAAGGTCTCACCAGTAGTAAATTGGTGACACTATCTAAACCAATGTATCTGGCATTATGACATCATAGCTTTCTGCTTTCGTGATCTTGTTCACCATCTCCTGTCATCTGTGCTGTTATTTACGACACAGTGAGTACTTGGCACGTACCACTCTCCTGTGAACAAGGTTGCAAGAGCAGATGAGTCATTTTGAGCATACGGTCCTTTTAACCTACTGGTACTTTAACCATACTCTGCATCAAAGTAAATCCCACGAAAGAAAACAGAAGTCCCAGCATTATCATGGACTCGAAAGGATGAGTTTTCCAAGCTCCTGGTCTCCTCTGTGGCAGATATTTTTCTTATAAATCTCTAGGCATGAGAGTCATTCTCCAAGTAGTTCTGCTTTTTTGCTTCAAGACATCTTTTCTCTTCTGTACTGTAATTTCATTTCTTCTGGTGAGGACCTTATTTCCTTCTAGGAATACTCTGAGGACATCTGTATGTAAATACATTTTTGTAAATTTTATTTTTCTAGGTCGAGTAACCCTAACCTCTACCTAGGAGGACCTGGTGATGTATTTGGAAATTGGAAACTATCCCATGGCTTCCAACCACAAGGAGCCTCCAGTGGGTGGTGACTACCAGTATCAACTTTAGCGCCAGGCAAGAGTGGCTCCAGTCCTGGGGACCCTCCTCTGGCCCTCCTCTGGCCACTCATCCCTTTTAGGCCAGGCATTAGGTGCCTTGAACTCAAGAATTTCCTTTTGAAGGGTCTTAGTCTTACTTACAGAACAGAGTGGGCCTCTTTTTGGGGTCTGTTCTCTTCTAAGATGGACCTCATAATAATTTACCCCTTGGTCCAAAGAATAACCAAAAGTTGGTTGTTTATGAGAAAGGGGTGGATGGAGTTTGGGCATCTGTGATTATGTGAGCAGGACCCTTTGACATGTGGGACAGAGTTAGGAGTGGGAAGAGAAGGGGAGACAGACCAGGATTCAGGGTAGAGTCTGAGAGCTTATTCAAACCTGACCTTCCAAGTTGTTTTGAAAACATTTGTCATGGAAGGAGGACAGAACACATTTTATTTAACAGCGTGCTAGCATGATTTTTAAGTTTTACATATTTAGACATACACTATGTGGGCCTTCTCTTGCACCTTTTTGCCCTGGGTCCACCAAGTGGCTGCACCAGTTAGCTACCATTAAGGCAACCAGCTGTCCTGGTTAATTTAAGACTAAGGGTTTTCCCCAGGATGCAGGATTTAAAATGTTGACAGGAAAAGTTCCAGGCAAACCAGAATAAACTGAATTGGTCACTCTAGCTAACCCACCTTCTATAATACAGTGACTACTATTGATTTGTATAGCTGTACATAAGTCTTTCTCTCTGGGGGCAAAAAGGACTTATATTTGCTTTGTCACCATAACGGCCTACTAGCAATTCCATTTAATGAAAGTTCTGCTCTCTGAGTCAGGAGGTAAGTACAGTTCATTTAGCCATGGGCAGGCCTTCTGTCTCCAAGGCAGGACAAAGCCTATTTGCAGTGGCCTTTGTAAAATTGCCACCAAAGTCAAAAATGAGCATTCATTGACCACTAGAAAAAGCAGCCTCATCAAAATTGTTGCTGGAAGTGAAAATAGACTGTCTTATTTCTCCAAAAACAAGGAGGTTGGGGATGATTTCATGTGATACTATTTCTATCAATACCTAGTTGAGACTGCCACAATTGTCTAAAGTGACTTTCTTCCAGAGAGCCTACACATGACTTAGAGCTGTGGATATATTGAGGTATCTGGAAAATGAAAAAGGTCTGAGTAAAAACATCTTTAATCAGACACCTCTCTAGGCCAACTTGAAAAGTAGAAGTTAATCCCTCCCCATGTTGCTGCTTTTACTACCGGATTGTTCAGTGAACTCTTAGAAACAAGACATCCATTCACTTGTTCAATAATTTTTCCAGCATATTAGGCCAAGAGTAACACCACTCCAAGCAAAAGACACTGCAAGAACAAAGGTCCTGGGGCAGGAACATATCTGAAGGTTTAAAAGCAGACCAGAGGGCTAGGCTGGGAGAGGATGAAAGGGAACCATACTGGGTCTGAGAAGCCAGATCAATAAGATCTTACAGGTCACAGTAAAAACTTTGTATATTAAGTGCAACAAAAAGACTGAATAATGTCTCCCAAAGATATCCACATCCTAATCCCTGGGATGTGTATCTGATGTTATCTGATATTATAAAAACTATCTTTTCAGATGTGATTACATTAAGGATCTTGAGATGGGGAGATTATCTGGGTGGGCCCTAAATGTAATCACATGTATTCCTATAAGAGGGAGGTGGAGGAAAAGCTGACACAGACAGAAAAGGACAATGCAATGTGACCATGGGCAGAGATTGGAGTGGTGTGGCCACAAGCCAAGGAATGCTGGCAACTTCTAAAAGCTGGAAGAGGCAAAGAACGGATTCTCCTCTAAAGCTTCCAGAAAGAGCACAGCCATTCTGACTCTCTGATTTCAGCCCAGCGATACTCATTTTGAACTTCCAGCCTCCAGAAACTGGAGACAATGTTTTTTCATTGTTTGAAGCCATCATGTTTGTGGTAATTTATTACATCAGTCAAATGAAACCAATGCAGGCAGTTCTTAGCTTCAGACTGGGGAGTGCTATGATCTGATTTATATCTTTCAATGAATACATCAAGTGTTTTGTGGAGTAAAGACCAGAGAAGCAGGAGAAGCAGAGATGCCATCTGGAGAGAAGTGGAGCATCCAAGAGTTTCTTTGGAGGGAGAATGGCAATACCTGCTGATACATTGCTATCAGAACAAGCAGGCTCTGATAAGTCATCACCAGCTTGGTCTGAGTGGAAGTGTGTTTTATGTATGTATGTATGTATGTATCTCTGAAAGGAAAACTTGTAATTTTTAAAAAGAAGCACTAGACTAAGCAAGCGGTAGAATTTTGGCCTCTGTACTCCAAACGTGAAGAGGGGCATTCAGCGGGTTGTGAGGGATGGAGTTTCCCTGGAACACATCCTGTTATGCTCCTTAGCTGATAACCTGCTCTATTTATCAGCTGTCACAAATCCTTTTTTAGAAGCCAGTAGATTGCAAATCAAGTAATGATACTGTCCATATCTTCTCGAAGGGAATTTTAGGCATGCTTCTGGGAATGGGAAGCATATCAAAGATGTAACTTAAACGCCAGGATACTGATATCCTTAGGGCATTTTAAAGATTTGCTGCAGTGATTACCACACTTCAGTATGTGTCTGGCAAGCTTAGAAATTATGTGGATTTGAGAAACATAGCTCCTGAGATTCTGATTCAGTAGGTTGGGACAGCTATTATTAAACTTTAAAGTAATCACCCGGTGTACAGGTATCTTTTTCGTAGAATAAATTGAGTTCCTCCAGGTATATTCCCAGAAGGGAGATTGCTGGGTTGTATGGAAGGTCCATTTTTAGATCTTTTAAGAATTGCCACACTGTTTTCCACAGAGGTTGTACTAATTTATACTCTCACCGACAGTGTAGAAGCATTCCCTTTTCTCCATATCCTCATCAGCATCTGTTGGTTTTTGAGTTATTAATGATGACCATCCTGACTACAAGTTTATTGCAGCATTATTCACAATAGCAAAAACATGGAACCAATCATACTGCCCATTGAAAGTAGACTGGATTTTTAAAAATGTAGTATATATACAGATGGTGTATTACACAGCCATAAAAAAGGATCAAATTATGGACTTCGCAGCAACTTGGATGGATTTAGAGTCTATAATACTGTCTATCACAGAAACAAAGGACTGAGTACTACATGTTCTCACTCATAAGCAGACCCTGAACATTAATCATAACACTATAAGAAAAGGATTGGCAGTAGCAGGACACTGTCAGGACTGCCAGGGGGTGGCAGGGGCTGGGGGTGGGGCAGGAGTGGTGGGGACACACATAACATCAATAAGGGTACCTGATCTCAAACCAGGCAAAGTGGGGACCAGAGGGAAGCCAAGCTTTACCTGTACGATGACCACTTTTCTAACTAATCCTGAATTGTACCACACACCTTTAAAATAAAAAAATAATAATCAACTGGGGAGACCTGTTAAAATGCAGGTTCTGATTCAGTAGGTCTGGGAGGAGCCTGCGATTCTGCATTTCTGATGAGCTCTCCAGTGATGCTCACACTGTTGATGTAGCAAGGTTTCTAGGGATTCGTTTCAGAGCTTTAGGCCCCTGTATGCCAGAGAGGAGGCTGCCTCCGTGTGGATGTGATACCACATGTGTCAAAAAACAAAGGCAGCCCTGGACAGATTGCCAAACCCTTCTGTGCGACAGCCCAGCTGTGGTCTTGGTTCAGGTCCTTTTCCTCTCTAAGCCAGTGACACTCTGCATTCCCTACTGCTGAGCTCATAAATGTCTCCTCGCCAAACCCAGCAGAGGCCAGCTTTCCAGACCAGGTTACGAGACTGAGGTTTGCCAGGATCACTCCTTCTGAGAGTGCCAGTCATAGGCTAGACGACTTCCTCAACTCAGCAGTATCTGTCTTGCTCAGGACCCTATGAGGGTTGCACACCCACTGAGCATGCTGTTTCTGACTCACAGTCATGGCCACACTTCTCCCACATTTTCAACCCTGCCTTGGGCCCCATGGCCCTTCAGAGAAGGTCCAAGCTTGCTGGCCATTACCTCAAGCTCCAACTCCAGCTTTTGCCATCTGCAGTCCACACATGCGAGTCATCATTAGTTCCTTGCTTCATATACTAGTTGTCTCTTCTTTCCAGGCCCAAGGACTCACTGCTGAATCCAGAAACTATCCTCATACTATAAGAGTGGATAATATAGTGAGAGGAGAGAGGAATGCCATTTGAGAGGCAGTGCAACCCAGTGGTTCAGAGCACAGGCTTTGGCATCAATCAAGTGCCAGTTTGGTCACATTTCAGCTGCCTCTGGACCTCAATTTTCTTATCTGTAAAACAGGGAGAATAAAGTCTTTCTCCAGGGAGAGTGAAAGGGTTCAATAAGGTCATGCATTTGAAAGGCTACCTTTGCACCAAGCACGGAATAGGCATTCAGATTCAAATTGCTATCATTGCCCTCTTCTCTCCCTCCCTTCCCTTCTTCACTTCTTTCCTTGCCCTTAACTCTCAGGAACTTGGGACTTCATAGAGGTGCGATGCTTGACAGTTTCTCTAAGTGGAATTCTACAGGAGTGGGAAGTATTGATCATATTTCAGAGACTGTATTTGATTATTGGTCAATAGAAACTGTTTGGGGCTGTCCACTCAGTTGCATTATTAGGCGCACTTTAAAAGGAAATGAATGAAAATGCTCATTATTCCAGCCATTAGTCTATACTTGGAACAAACAGGAATCTCTAGGTCCAAACATTTTCCCTGTAAAGCCTTGTTTACCTTGGAGACTAACGTCAACACAATTAGGTTTCAGTATCAACAGCATGGGAAGGGTAGAAGCCAAGAACAGTGGGAAGCCTTCTAGAAATCCATGTCCGAGGCCACAGTTAACAGCTTTCCTTTCTACAATGGGAAAGATCGCTCTGCTTTAGAGGGTGGGTAGCCATTCAGGGTTGTTCCATTAGATAAAACAATCAGGAACTGATATTAGATTTCAGATATGGTTATCAGTAGCATTATGGGGAACACTCTCTGATTCAGTGCAGATAAAGTCCAAAGATGAGTATTTTCTAAGGTCCAGCCACCTCCACTGCCAGTCAGATGATGCATCATTTGTCTGTGGGTCATACTAAGCAAAAGAAATAACAGGCTTTGGCTAGGGTCATGAATCTACTCAACAAATGTTTTCCAAGTACCTAGAGTATATCTACCCCTGTCATAGATGTTGTTGATGTAGCAGTGAAGAAAACATATCAAAATTCTTGGCTTCAAGGGACCTACTTTCTAGATGGGTACATCTTTAATTCTATAAAATATCTACTTGCCTCAGCCTGAATTCAGAGGTGTATAAAGGATTCCAGGTCTTGGAGTTTGGTGGGGGAAGGAATCTTAAAGGTCATCATATATTACTGGTTCATTATCTTTATTAGGATCACACACTTCTCTGAGAATATTATAGAAGCTGTGAACTCTGCGTAGAAGACTATGAAGACTTTTGCTTTCAGTTTCTGACAGCTCATCCTTCCTACCTCCCCACCTTCAAATCCCAAGTTAAAACTTCTGATCTGGTTCTACTATCTTGAAAATGTTCCTCAGTGTCCTTGCAAAGAGGGACTTACCACAAGATATGGATTTTTTTTTCATTGCTTATTACTTATTTTTCTCTCACTTAAAAATATATCTTAGACATATCCCCATATCAACACATATTGATCTCCTTAATTCCTTTCAATAACTACAGACTTCTGTTGTGTGTTGATAACATACTTCACTTAAACAATGACACAGTAATAGAGATTTAGATTTTTAAAAAATTTCGTCATTGAGAAAATGCTGCAACAAACTCTTCACATAAATAACCTGACATTTTTTGACAGTGTAACCAGTGGATAAATTCCCAGTAAGTATGCACAGGATACTTTTTTCAATAGATATTGAAAAATTACCACATTATACCCAATCCTGAATTGTACCCCACATCTTTAAGATAAAATAAAATAAAAAGCAAAAAGTAAGGAATAATATCACAGTTCTCACTCATAAGTGGACCTTGAACAATTATTGTAATATGATAAGATAAGGATTGTCAGTAGTGGGAAATAGCCAGGGTGGGGGGAGCAGGATTGGCAGTAATAGGATTCTGCTGGGTGAGGGGGACACACCTCATCAACAAGGGTACCCACATAATGAACATTTGTATATTTAATCCTGAACTGTACCCCACATCTTTAGAATAAAAAAATTAAAAACAAAGTATAAATTGCTAAGCCACTCAGATTTTTTTTTTAAGATGAGCAATTTGCTCCCTTTCTGGACAGTCCATTTCATCCTAGAACTCTGAGTATAAACTGTACCGATTTCTTTTTCAACCCATTTCTTGGCCTCTAAGCCCTGAGGCTGAGATCTGGTGTAAATGTGTCTGGCACTCTATTCGCTGGTGTTCCCATTTTTCTTGAAGGTGCAGAATAGATGTGCCTACTTCTACTATCCTCCCAGGTTTGGAGGCTATTATGGGCCTGGTTACTATTCTTTTCCCTGAAAGGGAAAGACTTCAGTAACATTTCTTCTCCCTGTCTCTTTATAAAGATACTGCCTAAGATAGACCTCCTTAATCTCCTCCATCCTCTGTTTACCTTCTTATCTGAAAATATAACTGGATTTGCAAATTAGCCAAGGGAAACAGAGACATGTTTTTAGGGCTGGCAACTTGCTCTTTGAGCCTGCCAGAACTTATAAGGCTTAAATGACTTCTCTGTTCCCTATGTTGAATGGAAGGAAAAAAGAAAACAACTCTCACCTACAGCTGGGTAGAAGAGCCATGTCAACAAGGCACCCCCATCCTCTGCAGGAAGTGAGTTTTTCTTTTAATCCAAAGTCTAGACCAGGTGAAATCCTTCAAAATGACAGGGTCAGAGACCAAATTTGAGAGCTCCTTATGAAGGAAAGGATAGTTTAGAGACATCTCAGCACCTTAAAGAGCTCTGTTCAAAACAAGTCTGCTACAGATTTGGAAGTATTTGGGTCTTGATATCTGCCAGGCAAGAGTGATGTGATTTATTTATTTTTAATCAGTTGGAGTCTCACTCTGTCCCCCAGGCTGGAGTGCAGTGGCATGCTCACGGCCACTGCAGCCTCGACCTTCTGAGCTTAGGCAATCCTTCCGCTTCAGCCTTCCAAATAGCAGGAACTACAGATGCACGCCACGACGCCTGGCTAATTTTTGTGATTTATTGTAGAGACGAGGTCTCACCAAGTTGCCCAGCTTGGTCCAAACCCCCAGGCTCAGGCAATCCTTCTTGCCTCAGCCTCCAAAAGTACTGGGATTGCAGGCTGAGCCACCACACCTGGCCATAATGTGATTTTTAAAAGTATGGGCCCCACAAGAGTGGAGAGATTGGATTTATTCATAAAATCGGTCAAGCCACAAGGCAGGCACAGGAGTTGGAGTAAAAGGATTTTATTTTCTTTAGCCCCCTTAAACATATACAAGTAATAACCACCGCCCCATAGCTGGCTATTATTTGAGCCTACTGTGTCCTGAGGAGTTGTGCAGGAGCGAGTCTGCTTATTCTGAGTCCTCATAGCATTTCAGCCAAGAAGGAATAGTTGTTGTTGCCATTGGTCCTCAGTTTAACAGAATTAAATTGGTGATTTTTGGTTATACACACGCTAAAATTTTCATTTTGAATCATGTAATGAACACACATAACCTGAAATTTAAAACAAAATCTTGGACATTGACAATAACCTACATCTAAGCATATAGCTTCTTCCCACATCTCATCCCTGCCACCCCATCAGCGATGACCTTGGTCCTGAATCCTAAGTCCATTAACCCTGCTTTTTCTTCTAATAGACTTTTATTGCATCTCTCTATATTCATAAATATATATGTGCATATTTTAGTTGTTTTTAAACTTATATAAAAGATGATTAAACTTTATGAAATTTTAGGGACCTAATTTTTCCACTTAATATACTGCTGAAATTCATCCATGTTGTTGCATTTCTCTGTGGTTTATTCATATAGATTCTTACTATTTATATATATAATATGCCATAGATACCATATATGTAACATGTATGATATATATATATATATATATCATATGCTATAGAATATTACATTGTGGGGCTATTCCATAGTTTATTCATTTTTTCTTCCTCTAATGGGTTTTTGAGTTGTCACCAGACATTTGCTTTTGAAAAAACTGTGGCCTTGGGTATTCTTGTTCATCTTGGTTTTTCATGGTGATTGTACAAGTTTCCATACTTGCTGGAAACATATAAGAGAACCTTAGATTACATTTGGTCCGATGTTTCGAATTGTTGGTTTTAAATTTTTTTCCAAGCTAAATGGACACAAAAAACAAGTGATCTCTCATTGTGTTCTTAATTTGCATTTCCATGATCACTAGTGATATCAAACAACTCTTCAGTATACACCATACACACACACACACACACACACACACACATTATATATATACACGCACATTATATGTATACATACATATATACATACACACACGCACACACACATACACACACACACACACCAGGGGCATTTCAAAAAATCAGAATTAACTTTTGGAGGGTGAGCCCCTTGCAGTACAGGCTTCCCCCACTAGATAACCGTTCTAGGAACCTACCAAGATCAGTGTACTAGCTAGCAATGTGGTGAGTGGCTACGCTTGGCTTCAGTGAATTTTTTTTGGACATTCTTTCAACGTGTTGCCCATTTCATGATGGATGACTTACGAGTGCACCTGCCCACACTGCACTGAGTGTTCAGTAGTTTTTGACTCTTCACCTGATAGCATCCTGAACGACTTTTTATTTTGTTTCCCCTGATGAAGAAGGTTTCGAAGGGAAACATTTTGCTGACGTGAAAGGGGTAAAAAAAAAAAAAAAGACAAAAGTGCCAAAAGGCATCAAAATTGATGAGCTCAAAAACTGTTTTGAGCAGTGGAGAAAGCCTCTCACTAGGTGTATTACATCAAATGGAGAGTGCTTGGAAGGTGACTGAAGTTTAAACAGGTAAGACTAAACATACTTTTTTTAATAAATAAATTCCAGGTCTTTTCGGGTCCCCTCTCATATATTTTATATATATATTTTGACCCAAGTTTTCAACTTTTGTGAGATATCTATTTGTTTTTTTAGCCCATTTTCCCCTATTGCATTGTTGTGCTTTACTTACATTTTTTTTTTTTTTTGAGTTGAAGTCTCATTCTGTTGCCCAGGCTGGGGTGCCGTGGCACACACACAGCCACCCCAGCGTCGACCTGCTGGGCTTTGGTGGTCCTTCCACCTCAGCCTTCCAAGTAGCTGAAACTGCAGGCACACGCTATCACACCCATACTTACAATTTTTTAAAAAGGAGTTTTTCAGATGTTCATGTTATTAATCCAAAGAGAGAATTAATATCTACATTTTATCAGTGGATAAACTGAGGTTAAGTGACTTGCTCAAGATGATGCAGTCATAGGTAGAGGGCCAGCATTTGTTTCTAAGTCTGCTTGGCTTAGTGTATATTCAAGTACCTAGTCCATGCTGTCTTCCTACTGAGAAGTCTATGGACCCACAAGGTGAGGCCTGATTCTCGTGCCTGCTGTACTACCCATGGGTTTCAGAGAATTGGATTAGTCCTCTATGTCTTTAGGCTTCAGCATCCTCATCTGGGCAATGACAGATTTTTTCTAGAAGATCTCTGAGCATCTGTCTCCAACTTTTCTGGTTCTTCTTGGTATTAAGTATCACAGTGACTGATGTGCTGGGGGTGGGAATGGTCCTCACTATTTCCACTCCATCTTGTTGGGTCCACAATGTGGTATGTGTGATCTTGGACAATCAGGTCTTGACTGGCAGCTCCAAGTATCTTCTTTGCTTTGGAACTTGATAGATTGTGGTGAACACAGATAGTTCTAGCTTAGTTTTTATTCTTTCTTGATTATAATTTGCCATGATACTTAATTATCATATCCTGGATACAATGATTTTCAGGAAATCATTGATTAAACATAGCAGAAAAGAAATAGTAATCAACATAATAACTTTTATTTATTTATTTTTTATTCAACAAACATGTAATGCCTACAATGTGCCAGGCACACTGGGCAGGTGCTCTTAGATGTCAAATAGACTTGAGCTTAATGTCTTCTACTAGCTGTGAGGACCTTGACCAAGGTCCTTAACCTCTCTGAGCTTCAGTTTTCCCATTATTAAAGTGATAGCTAATATTCAGGTAGTGGTTTTTTTTTTTTGAGTTGGAGTCTCACTCTGTCACTCAGACTGGAGTGCAGTGGCCTCTCCCGGCCACTGCAGCCTTGACCTACTGGGCTCTGGCGATCCTTCCGCCTCAGCCTTCCAAGTGCACTACCACGCCTGGCTAATTTTTTTGATTTATTGTTGAGATGAGGTCTCGCCAAGTTGCCCAGGCGGGTTTCAAGCCCACGGACTCAGGCAATCCATTCACCTCGGCCTCCCAAAGCGCGGGATTACAGGCTGAGTCACCAAGCCCGGCCCAGGTTGTAGTTTTAACAAATGTCTGCATATCCCTTTTTCCCATCCAGAAGCAGCCCATCCATGTCTCCTCCCCGTTGAACTTGGGTGGGGTTTGTGGCTGCTTCAAAGAACAGAATGAGGTAGAAGAGACGCTGCATAATGCCCAAGACCAAGTCACAAAAGGCCATGTAGCATCTGCCAATTGCTCTTGAGATATGCTTTCTGGGGCCTTTAGCTGCTGTGGAAGAAGCCCAGGAACTGTTAGGCTCTCCCATGGAGGCATCAAATAGAGTAAAAACATAAAGGGCAAAAGATGAGGGCAAAAGATGCCCAAGGAGCTCCAGCTCTTCCAGCCCCAGCTGTCAGAGTCTTCCCAGCACTGATCTAGACACAAGTGAAAACAACTTTGAGATAACCTTTCCTAGTCAGCATCTGACTACAATTACACGAGGGACCTGAGCAAGGACTTCCCACCTGAATCCAGTCAACCTCCAGATTCATGAACAAAATAACCAACAAGTGCTTTTTTTTTTTTTTTGAGTCAGAGTCTCACTCTGTTGCCCAGGCTGAAGTGCAGTGGCACACTCACGGCCACCATAGCCTCGACCTACCGTGCTCAGGCGATTCTTCCACCTCAGCCTTCCAAGTTGCTGAAACTATAGGCATGTGCCATTATGCCCAGCTAACTTTTTTGATTTATTGTAGAGATGAGGTCTCACCATGTTTCCCAGGCTGGTCTTGAACCTGTGGGTTCAGGCAATCCTCTCACCTCCGCCACCCAAAGTGCTGGGATTACAAGCGTGAGTCACCATGCCTGGCCAATGAGTGCTGTTTTAAACCTTTGCTTTAGGGTGATTTGTTCTGCAGCAATGTATAACCATGACAATCTACCTTACAGAGCAGAGAACGGATTAGTAATGTTACATATAAGGCCCTCAGCACAGTCAGCATTTGGCAATAATGACATACTTTTACATACTCTGTCCCTCCATGCTAAAGTGATCTTGAGACACAGCCACTGGTCACATTGTTTAGACTGGGTCCCAATGATCTACTTTTCTCATTATGTGTCCTGTCAGGTAGCAAAGTCTTGAGAAATTATGTTTACCTCTCTATCCCCTGTCCTTGGTTCTAGGCCTGGCACTTGGATGTTACTCTGATGATGGCTAAATAATCAAATGAGAGGAGCAGGTGGTTGCTGGGAAGGCATTTCATTTATTTCATGACTAGGGGAACTGAAATAGATTCTACTTCTGGCTCTGCTGTTTGCTATCCCTGAGAATCTGGGAAGTCACTTGGATTTTCATGGGTTTATCTTCTTATTGCATATGGCAGGCACTGTGTAGATCATGGGAATCCACTGATAGGTAAGGTAGGTTAATATCTCTGCCCTCATTATGGTTCTGTTCTGGTGGGGGGAGATATCTTATAAATATACAATTAAATTAATAACTAGATAATTGCAAATAGAAGTAAGAACTCCAAAGACAAAATAATTTATGGAGGAGTGGGAGATTTCTGGTGGACAGGATTTTCAAGATTCCAGTTCTGTGTTTCTTGGTCTTTTTGATTTCTGCTTTCACTTTTTGGAAATATTCTAATTCAGGTCATTTGCAAGATAAACAGTTATGGTTTATAAATTTGAAGTTAACTCATTCCAGAAACAAGGAGTCAAGGCCAGGCTAAGGGAGGCCAGTGAACCGGGTAATGCTGTGTGCCCAGAGTCCTCCTGCCTGCGGGTAAATCTTCCTCAACTCCTGTAAATTGCCTTGTGACTGCCATGCTCATGGTGAGTCAGACATGGCATGGCAGTTAAGAAAGGAGACTCAGGGACTTGATTTATAGAGCTCAAATCCCAACTCTGTCATTTTTTTCCCCTCAGTAAATCTTGAACTCTCTGTGCCTCAATTTTCTCATCCCAAAAATGGGCCAAATGATAATACTTGCCTCATAAGTTTGGTAGGTAGATTAAATGAGTTAAAGTGCTTTGAAAAGTGCCTGGCACATGACAGATGTTCATCGTCATCATGATCATTGTTATTTCAAGTGTTCTGCCTTTGAATCTCAACAATAATCTTCTGAGGTAGTGACTGTTTTTATCCCCATTTTATAGATGAGATAATGAAGTCTATTTAGTGATAAGCTCAGAATGCCATGAGTGTACTAAAGGCAGAGACCAAAACCTTTTGGGTTACTGTTACTGTTTTGGTCCCAGAGCCAGGCCCGTGCCTGTCACATAGCCTGTGGGTTGGATGGTTGACATGTTCTTGCCAACATTTTCTGGGAGCAAGGACTGTGTCTTCAGTGAGTGTCAGGGAACCCCCAGCCCACCCCACCCAAGGAGACCATTGAAGAGTAGGGGTGAGAAGAGGGTAGAAGAGATGCCTTGTTCCTTGGATGGAAGGAAGGTGTCTTTTCCCCAATGGAAAACCCTTCCCTCTTCCCTGCTTAACCTCCAAGCACTTCTACAGAACAGATTAGTTGGTCTTATGGATCTCTACATCTAGAGGAAATCAAGGTACAAAGAAGTTGGAGGCGAGGAGCATGGGTTCCCCCAAGGATGGGGAGTATTAGATGCAGAACACAATGCTTACAAGATCAGGCCCATATGCACATTGACACATTCTGATGTAGCATGCATTATTCTGGTTCTTGGGCCAGAAAAGGAACTTTGTTGGAGACTTATCATCATATTTAGGGTTGATGGAGCTCCAGGATTTCTGTTTTTCTCGATCAAATAATGACTAGGAGCAAGGCCTAGACACTGATTTATCTAAATCAGAAATTGCTAACCACCAAGATGGTCAAAGACCAAACATTTCATGAAATGTGACCTAGATATAAGCAAGGTTTAGCAGGTCAAACAGGTTGTTCTGAGTGGCCTACTCCTGGGAGAGCTCTGCTAGTGGCCCTTGGAAACTGAGGAGCAAGAGTGGCAAAGAAGATCTGAAGAAGACAGGGCAGTTGAGGGTGGCGTGGGGCGGACTGGCAGGTGTGCATTCTCATCTGAGCTCTGCCACTGACAGGTAATGTGGTCTTGGATTTGAGGGTGAATTTCTGTTTCCTCAACTGGAAAATGAAATCAAAGTGCTTTTATTGTGGCATGATATACATAACACAAAATTTCACAATTAACTATTTTTAGGGATACCACTTAATGTCATTAATTATATTCACATTATTGTGAAACCATCACTACCATCCATCACTGCAACTATTTTATCTTCCCAAACTCAAGTTTTTTACTCTTTAAACTCGTCATTCTCTCTCCCCTCCACTGCTGGTAATCATTTTACTTTCTGTCTCTATGAGTCTGACTACCCCAGGTACCTCATCTAAGTGGAATCATACAGTATTTATCCTTTTGTGTCTGGCTTATGTCACTTAGCATAATCTTCTCAAGTATCATCCATGTTGTGGCATGTGTCAGAATTTCCTTCTTTTTAAAGCTAATAATATTCCATTGTATGTACAGACCACATTTTGCTTATCCATCTATCCATCGACGGACACTTGGGTTGTTCCTACCTCTTAGCTATTGTGAATGATTTCGCTATGAACATTGATGAGTACTTTTTTAAAACAAGAGGAGAAAATGAGAGAAGATATGTAATGGTCTTGTAACAGGCCCTGGCACACAATACGAATTCAATAAACAACAGCGCTAATGAAGGTAGGGCTTGCAAGGGGAGGGAATGTTGACTAGGAAGTTCTAGAAGCCTGTCTGGGGACAATAGGCTGGACTACATTGAGTCACCTGGCTACATGCACACTGGAGGTTATATAGATCAGGAGAAACTCATGTTCACTCAGTCACATTTTTGTTTAGGAAGAGACATGGAAGGTATAGACTAATATTAGTAGACTAACATTTTTATAGCACTTACTGTGTAACAGGCCCTGTTCAAAATGCTTGGAAAATATTAACTCATTTAATGCTCACAGGAATCTGATATGATAGGTGACAATTATAAGCACCATTTTACAGATGGAGAAAGAGAAACAACAGATCTAATTAACTTGTTCCAAGCACAAGCTAGTATAGTAAATGGTTGAGTTAATATTGGAATCAGTGCTGCCTGGCCTTATAATACCATTACAAAATGAGTCAAGCTGAATCCTTGCCCTTGGAGAGTTCATGTATCCTGAGACAGGTATGTTCAGTGTAGTCTGATCGAAAAGCAACTGAATGGAGTCATAACAAATGTTGATTTTACCTTCAAGGAGAGACACTGGGCTAAAAGGGAGAATTTATCTCACTTTTTATCTCATTCCTTCATGTACTGTTAATATTTTTTTACATTGAGTATTTCTTGCTTTGGCAATTAAAAAAAAAACTGCATAGGCAGATATAAGACAAAGAAGTGCAGAGGTGATAACACAGTTGTAGGTCAAGTGCTGGGAAAACCAAGAGAAGACAGCCTAACGCTGAGAGGAGGAGGTGATAGAGGGTATTGCAGGATAGATAGGAGTGCACTGGATACAAATGAGCAGAAAGATTATTCCAGGAAGAAGGAGTGCTTGGGTAGAAGCAAGTATAGTTGTTCTCAAATGTAAGAAAAGTGTTGGCCCAGGCTGTGGGGGAAAGAAGGTATTTGGTTAATATTAGATTCTCAGTTCAGTGCCCCAAGATATATAGGGGTGGTTGTTTGGGCTTCTTTCCAAGATTCCACTAACTGTTATTAATATTATTGTTATTTTAGTTAGAATTTTTGGTAGCCATTGACAGAGAACCAAACTCTATGCTTCTCATAGTACAACCCTGACCACACAGGGAAAGCTAATATTACTCCTGGCCATGTGGCAGAAGGGGCTCACAGAGTCAGAGGTCAGTCTCTTCCCACCCATCTCTCAGTTTCCCCTCAGGTCTATCCCCCTCACTGTCTCCCCTCCCTCAACCCTCCACCTGCAGCTTCAGGAATAAGAAGGAGAGGAGAGCTATTCTTCCCGAGAGCTCCCTCAGAATCCTCAGACTCCCTCTGAGTAGACCACACTGAGCCACCAGCCAGTCCTTGAACTGAGCACTGTGGCCAGGGTCATGACATGTGCTGACTGGGGAGGCCTGACTTACCTAGGGTTTCCTTGGGACCCAAACCCCAGGAACCTGAGTGGGAGATGGTAACTTCCCTCTGGGAAAATTAAGGTGATGATCCCAGAAGAAGAGATGCTAGGCAGGTCAAATCAAGGCAAACACAATTTAACAAAGAGGTTAAAATTATAAAGTATATTGTATGCATTATGATACAAGCTCCTGTTATGTCCACATAGAAACTTCTTGTTGTCTCTCTCTGATCTTATGAAGAATTTGGATTAGCTAGGAGAAAGTTATCATGGAAAATGAATCTGTTTTTCCCCTATTTTTCTCACTTATCTCCATTTTAGGATATTTTCATGGCTGAGGAAATGTGACCCTTTGGAATATAATTTTCATTTTTTTTCTCACCCAAGAAGTTACTTACTTTTATAGACACTCATTCAAATACACTGTTGACATTGTTTTCATTCTTGGTGTTTCCAAAGGTGAGCTCCAAAGGCTAGGTCAGCACAGTTCCTTGTGAGGGGGTAGAGTTCTTCCCAAAGTATTTTTAATGCCTCAAGGTTGCCATGGATGCAGATCATAGCAAGAGCACGTGTCTCTAAGAGGTCTGACATGTCTATTGTGGCTCCGAGAAAGGTATGTTCTTTAGAATCTTCGTTTTTTGACTTGTAACCACTTCTCAACTGGTATGATGGGGCCATAATGCATAAACCCACATGACACAAGGAATGGGCACATGACCAGGGATTCATTCTTTGGCATCAAACTTGTGTTCAAATCCTGGCTCTACCACTTATTATCTGTATGATCTTACTTACCCTTTCTGAACTTTACTTTTTCTCATCTTTACAGTGAGGATAACACCAGTATGGTGAAGACCAGATGAGACAATGCATGCAAACTTAGCCCAGTGAGAGAGCAGACACTCTCCCTATCCTCAAGCAAATTAATAGTGAAATGACTAATAATGAAATGGACAGCCCTTGAAATATATCACAGCAATAAGGCAAACATTGGCTTCTAAAAGGTCTGGATTTCAACCCTGGCTCTCCCTTTAGCAACTAGGTAGACTTAAGGTAAGTGGCTCTTCCTCTGTGAGTTTCACTAGTCTTGTCTTTAAAATGGGGATAAGGATACAACCTCACAGAGTTAGGAGGAGAATTAAGGCAATCTATGTAAACCACCCGGCACAGTGCCTAGCACACAGCAGGTGCTCAACCACCAGTACTGCCCTTCTTCTCCCTTTCTTTCTAGGAAGCTGGGGCCAATATGGATTCCTGACTGGATGGGTCATGTGGATGCTGTTGGTGTGGCTTAGACCAGCTGAATTCATTAGTGTTGGGATGAGAGTTTGTTTCACAGTATTTTTCCAACACTGTTACTTCAGTGCTGAAAATGCCTAAATCTTTGCCACTGGGTACCCAGAAGGTGCTTATTAAATTATTTCTCCTTTTAGCAGGATTTGACTTGTAGGACAAATGCCTCTTGTGTGCTTCTAGCAAGCATCATTCAATGCATAGGGAAGCCAAGTGCTGATGGCCAGAGGTGACTTCAGCCTTCACTGAGTGGCCAGTGTTGTGCTGTGGGTGGCTAGCATGTAACCCACACTGCTTCTCTCGTCATCTAAGTCCCCAGGCAGCTGAGTGGAATTACCTGTGGCATTTCACTGCTGTGACCCCATCTGAGAAAGCACTTCAGGAACACTAATTGCAATGTAAGAATCTGGGTGGGAGTGCTTGGCTTCCAGAGTGAATAATTCACTCAATACAAACAGTACCCAGCCACCTCCCACCTAGAGGATGCCACTCTTCATTCTGGCACTGTTGCAACTCTGGACTTGCTAAATAAATGATAAATAACATGGCAGCCATGGTCAGAGGCTAGAGAAAATGAAGATAGGTTTGACTGGAGCTCAAACAATGGCAAATTCCCTTTGGAGCCATCAGCAGCTGTGGGCAAGAGTTAGATACAACACTTGTGGGCCACTTTGTTCTTACTTTAACGTACTATCTCATTTCTGCTCAAATTCGTCCTTGTCTTTCCTTCTCACCCTGTTCTCCACTCTGTCTTGGTGTCTTTCTCATTGTCTGACCCAAGAGTGACTTCTCACAGCTCTGCTCACAGTCAGCTTGAGAAAAATAAGAGCTCACCATATCGTCAAATTGATCTCCCCTAAAATACATTTTTCACTGTCTTCTTACAAAGTCCTGAAAGTCCTCCTCTACTGTAAGGGGCCGGGATTTCAGGAGGCCCATCTTGTAGGGGAAATAGAATACTTGTGAGACTAGACACCAAGGTCCACTGATCAATGTGCCAGTCAGCTGTTGCTGGGTAACAAATAAACCTGTATAATTGTGTGTTATATATCAATGAGCACTTATTTTGCTCAGAGGTTTGTGCAGTGGCTGAAGTGATTAGATTAGCTCTGCTCCACAGGGTTCATTCTGGTACCAGGCTGAGGGGACAGCACATCTCAGGGGGATCCCATTTCATGGAGATGACGGAGATGTGAGAGAGCAAGTACACATGCACGGCATGTTTCAAGCACTTGCATCACATCTGTTAACATCCCATCGACTAAAAATTCACATGACCCAGCTCCAAGAGAAGGAATAGAATCATACAGTTGGCTTTATGGCAAATGGCATCAGATACAGGGAAGGTTGAAGAACCGTGGCTGATAATTCAATCTATGACAACTGTTCACACCTGAGCACGGTCACGTGGCTTAGCCCAGGGAGAATAGCAATGGGAGGGCCTGGCAGATAAGTACCCACAATTCCATGAAGGGAGGTGAGAAAGTTATAGACAAAGCTCAGTTGTTCTCTAGGTGGGCCAGCAACCTGGACACCTGGAGACAATGTAAGGTAGTGACCTAAACTTAGCATGTGTGAGAATCATGTGGAGCATTTTTAAACACAGATTTCTGGACTCCACCCCAGGAATTTCTGATGCAGTAGATCTGAGGTAGGAACTGAGAATTTGTACTTTTAACAAATTTCTAAGTAATGCCGATACTGTTCACACAGGAGCTACACATTGAGAACCACTTCTCAAGAGAAATGCTTACTACCGAAGGCAAGTCAGTATACGTTAGTGACAATGTCTTGACCAAGCTTGGCTTCTCTCCCCTTTGTTTCCATGCCAACCCTGTTCCATCACCTTTGACTTTTCATGCCTAGTCATCTCTTTAGATCCTGAGCCTCCCCCTTTTTGTCCCAAGAGAGCTCCTTCTCCTGCTCTCCAGCACTTAGACCTGTGTTCTCTTTTTCCTTGCTCCTGGATGGTGCTAGAACCCAGGGTGTGACTGGGGTATGCCCAATGGATGCACTGTTCCAGTCCAGGCAGCTGAGTGAGACCCTCCAGGAGGAAATCATTCCACATGTAGGATGGAGATGGTCAGGCAATATGAAGATATCCTAGGAAGTATATGGATCCCATGGCTCTATTCTCTGATGGTTATTTTTTTTTTCCCATCTGTGTTACATCTTTAAACTTTCACTTCAAAAATATGTTTGGTGCCCGGTGACAGTCATCACATGATGGCTTTCATCACTTTGATATTTTGTGAGGGATGAAAATGGTTCCCACTGGGCCATAGCAAGTGTGGCATTAAACTTACTCAGGAGGTTTGGGAAGTGGTTGGACCTAAAACCCAACTTCCTCTCAGAATTCACCCCCGTACTAGCATTGTCTTAAACTGTCAGTAAGACCAGCTTAGTTCACTGGACTGGAGTGCCAGGGAGATCAAGATTATGGGTGCGCTGAACATGTCTTTAAGCTCTAGCCTGAGCCAAGCTAGTGGTCTGAAGGTGTTTATAGCTGTTTCCCAGAAAGAGAGAGAGAAAGAGAAGAAGAAGAAGATGGAGAAGAGGAGGAGGAGGAAGATGAGGAGAGGAAGAAGAAGAAGAAGGGGAAGGAGAAGGGGAAGAAGAAGGAGAAAAAGGGAGAGGGAGAGAGAAGGTAGTTGCTACACCAGGACATATCAGTGGCTTCTCTATTGCTGAACTCCTTCTTTACCTTTGGAACTCATGCTGTGCACAACAGATTTTATTCTTTCTTCCTTTTCCCACAAGCCCAGGGTCTCAGCTCACTGTTATCTTCTCAGTAGCTGCCACTACATACCCCATAATTTAGGACCTTCTCCTACAGAATCTGACTGGGGAGTAGAACTAGTCTCCTGACTATTTTCTTATTGTTCTAGAAACAAGTCCATAGGGCCTTTTTTTTTTTTTAAATAGAGATGGGGTCTTCACTGTATTGCCCAGGTTGGTCTCAAATTTCTGGCTTCAAGCAATCCTTTTATCTCAGTCTCCCAAAACACAGGATTACAGGTGTGAACCCCTGTACCCAACATTTTTCTGAATTTAAAGTCAACTGCCAAGGGACAAGCAACCATATTGACCATGATTAACATTCCTTGACTGTCTCTGAAATTACAAATAAAAGCATCGATCTCTTGGTTTTATGGTTCCATAAATTCAAATTGATTCTGACTTAACCTTGGTGCAGACATCTTTAGTGAAGGGGCTTTTCTTTCTGTAAATGAATGCATAATTGTAATCTCTTCTGTATTAGTTTCTATTGCTGTGTAACAATATACCACATATCTAGTGTGTTGAAACAACACCGATGTTTATTATCTCACAGTTTCTGTGGTTGTTGGAGTCCAGGCACAGCTTACCTGGGTCCTCTGCTCAGAGTCTTGCCAGCCAGCAACCCAGGAATATTGGCTAGGTCTTTGGTCTCATGAGAGGCTCAACTGTGGAAAGAAACACTTCTAAGCTCCCTCAGGTTGTTGGCAGAATTAATCTATGGTTGGTTAGGTCTCTGTTTTCTCTCTGGTTGTTAGCTGGGGACCATTGTCAGCTCCTAGAGATCACATGTCCTCTCCATAGGCCATCTTATAACATGGCAGCCAGCCACAGAATTCCCCTTTCTCCAGTCTGCCTACATGGAGTCTTATATAGTGTGAGATCATCATGGGAGTGTGATTTGCCTTATTCAATTGGTTAGAAGCAAGTTGCAAGTCCCACCCACACTTAAATGAAGGCACAGATAGCAGGAAGGTCTGTTTTTCACATACTCTTTCCAATATGTAGATACAATGCAGACAGAATGGTAGGTAACTCTAATCCCCTCAAATCACCTTTCTTTCCTGAAGACCTCCCACTGGATGCCATTCAGTTTTAGAGACCTCTTACTCCATTCATAAATGGAATGACAGAACAGTTCCACAATTATCCTACTATTTGGGAAAAGGACTCCAAGACTGCTAGGTGGGTGGGTGTTGTCCCCACTGCATATTTCATTCTCATCACTTTCCATTAGTTCATTCCACAAATATTGATTGATCGCCTGTCAAGGCTGGGCACCCTTTCAGATACTGGGGAGACAGTTGAGAATGTAGCTAAGTCCCTGCTCTCATGGAATTTACATCCTAACTAGGAGAGACAGACAATAAACTACCAAAGGCAGGCATACATAAACGAGTGATGAGTGCTATGTAGATTATAGAACATGAACAGAACACTTCAGAGGAGTGCTTTAAAGGATCAGTCAAGGAAGGATCTCTGAGGAAGTGGTATTGGGCTGAGCCTTGGATGATGACAAGGGAGTCAGTAACTTCATGATATGGGAAAAAGAGCATTTAAGTTAGGGCAACAGCAAGTGCAAAGGCCTTGAGGCAAAAAGGACTTGGCTTATTTGAGGAACTGAAGCTCATTGTCTGGAGCTGAGAGAATAAAGGGAACTGGTGGGAGATGAGGTTGAGGAGATAGGCTGAGGACTGGTCTCTCAGCGTCTTATAGGTTATGTCCAAGAGTTGGGGTTGAATTCCTGTGTGATGGGAAGCCAGTGGAGGGTTTTTGGTAGAGTGCTATGTAACCCAGCTTATACTTTATAAGGCTCATTGTGGCTACATTATAGAGAACAAAGTTTAGGCAGTGAGAATGGAAGCCAGGAGACCTATAAGGAGGGTATGACCCTTTCCCAAGCCATGGTGTTACTGGTATAGGGTAAGGTCCAGCAGTGGAGATGAGAAATCTGGCTCGAACTGGGATATTTCGGGACTTCCTCGTTCTCCTCCTAACCTTGTGAGTAGAAAACTGTCTAGTTGCTCACTAGGCAAAGAAATGTCAGCAGATAAAAGAGATCTGTTTCATCAGTTTTGTGAGTATTTGACAATTTCTATAATAAAAATAAAAAACAAAACATACAGATCTTTCCCAGGAGCTACCCTCAGGCTGCGCTCCCAGAGGCTCCAGCCATCAGCTCTCAGCAGCATGAGGGCTGGCACATGAAATAATTAGAATTTTGCTGTTTGAAGAATTCCACATGCTAGACTCTAGTGTAAACCAACTTCTGCCCCCATGGTGCAATTTTGAGGCATCCATGAATTTCTTTTTAAAGTGTCACTAAGTTCCCAGGGCAAAGGATGGGGCAGATTTTTTTGTTGAAGCTTGAAGGAAGCACTTCATATTAATGCAGAGGCACAGTCTAGTCTCATGGCTAAGAACCCAGAGGCTGGAGTTAGAGTATCTGGGTTTGAATCTCTACTCTGCTGCAGGACCCTAGGAAAGTTTCTTAACTTCCCTATGTCTTAGTTATCTCACCTATAAAGTTGAGCAATAATAAAGTGACCTCCTAGGTTGTTACTAGAATTATATGAATTAATACTTGTACAGACCTATTAAAGAGTAAAATTGAATGCTGTAAAAGTGGTAAAAGTGAATGCAGATATCTTGATCATCTTGAAGACTCTCTATGATATGCAAATTACCTATTTAGAAAAGGAAGTTGCTAATTCTTCCTTTACTTAAAATGTCAGCACATTTATTGTGGGAAAAAAATGAGGTTTGGGTTCGGATGGACCTGATTTAACCCTTAGCTCTACCATTTACTGGCTCTATGACCTTAGGGAAATCACTTAACCTCACCAGCAACAAGGTTTTCTTCAATTTAAAAAAAAAATAGAGTGGTATGCTGATAAATAGTTACCAACTAGCCCTCTGAAAACAAAAAGCCCTAATTTGCAGTGTTCTCCATGGTAAATACATCCACTGTAACTGATTTCAAGCTATCTACATGATGTCACTAAGTACAGAGTTGAGAAGAAATGCACGTAACCTACTCTTGTGAGCTAGTATGATTTGGTTTTGGAAAACTCATGAGCAAAAGAAAGAACTACCATTTACTGAACAATTAATATGCATATAACACTGAGCAAATCTAAATGAAATAGAGTATTTCACTTAGTCTTCAAAGCAACCCTGTGATGAAGGTATTATTATTTTTATTATTATTATTTTACAGTAGATGCCATCAAGGCAGAGTTAGGTAATTTGTAGCAGGAATGTAAATGACCCAGTTCAGTTCTTGCCCCCGGGAGGTGATCAAGAAGACATAGATATTGATGTTATTGCTTCTACAACAGAAGGAGAGACTTCTTAATATTTCATCATTTCTGAAATATTCCATTGGTTTTTATGAAGTTTACCTCCAATTTTCATACTTCTAAGGGAACTAAAAAAACTGGTCCTATCTATTAACATGAAAATGACAGTATAAGCATCAAAGAATCACTCTCTTAGTTGTTTAGATAAAGCTGAGGATTCTAGTCTGTTACACATTTGGAAAAAAGATTAAGGATAGAGAAAATATGCGAATGTGTGTTGAGTACCTACTACTTGCTATGTGCTACAGATGCATAGCATTGTTTAATCCTTCTAGAGGATGCAAGAATCATTCTCACTCTATTCTTCATTAGATAGAGGATGATATTAAGGCTTAGAGAAGTGTAGTGACTCACCCAATTTTACCTTGCCAGTAAGTGGATATGCTGGTTTTTGAACCCCAAAGAATAGGCAGAACTTGGCTCTTCACTGTACCACCCTGCTGCACTTGAGCTGCTCTGTGCTGTGAACTTTGACCAGGCTATTCCAGAACTCAGGTCAGAACTCTGTGAAATAATAAACAGAGCCTCACTAATCACAGCATCTCTTGGCAACTTGCCCAACCTTTCTCCCTCTGACCACCATTTGCAGGAGCAGTGATACAGCCAGTATCATGACCAGTGGCCTAGAAAAACAGAGGAGTTCGGCTGAGGGCCTCTGGGGCTGTTTATATTAAACTGCTCAGCCTATGCCCCTGGGATGCCCAAAGCCCTAGCTGGTTGTTAAGAAAAAATATCAACCAGTGCTCCATTTCTGGTCACCATCTGTACACATTCCAAAAGACAACAATCCATTTTAGTTCATAACCAAGTTAACTTTGAGACTGCAGTGACCCAGTCCTACGTGTTGGTACTCACATTCATTGTCCAAGGCCTGTATTCAGAGTAATCCTAAATATAGCTTCTTGTCTGCATAGCTAGAGGGCCTAAGGAGATGAGATTATATGTGGAAGTACCTTTGTAAACACTGACAAAAATATGATTACTGTAGTATCTTGCATTTTCTGACCCAACGAAACTGAATGGGGGTGCTGTCTTTAATTCCTCTTTAAGAAAGGTAGTAAGCCAGTTTATTTTTTAAGCCTTTCAAGGAGCCCTAGACTATCAAAGTGGAAAGAGTCTTCATTCATGTATTCATTTGTTACTTCATTCATCCAATATTACTTGAGCATCTGCCCTGTTTCAGAAATGGTTGACTCTCCAGGTAAAATGGCACGATTTCCATGACGACAAAGCTTATGGTCTAGCAGCTTAACAAAACAATCCTGTACATACATTCAATGTTGCAATTGTGAAAAATATGGAAGAGAAGCACATGGTCCAATGAGAGCACTTAATTATGGGGCCTGATTCCCTTCCAGACTCTGAGGGCCATGGAAGTCTTCCTTGGGAAGTGCCATTTGATAGTAAGATGGGATGATGGAGAAGGGTAGGAGAGAAAATCTTAGGTAGTAGGAAAAGTATGTGGAAGACCTGAAGGTTGGAGATAACAGCTTGTTTCAGAGTGGGAAGAAGATCACAGTGGCTGGATCATTGAGTTCAAGTAAGAGAATGGAATAAGAAGAGATTGGAGAGGTAGTAGGCAGAAACCAGGTTTTAGGGGGCCTTGTCACCAGTGGGAGCAAGGGGAAGGCACTGACAGTTTCTAGGCACCATGATAACATGACTGATGTTGTCATTATAATAGAGGTTATAATAGACCATCTGTGGAGAATAATAAAAAGGTAGGGAAGTAGGGAGCTAGGGAGTTCAGACATATTATTTCAGCAATCACAGGAAGAGATGATGGTGACTTGATGTAGGATGGTGGTATTGCAGGTAAAGAGAGAAGTGGAGATATTCCATTCTATTTAGGTGGCATTGACAGGACTTGAATTTTGTTTTGTTTTGGAGAATGGCGAAGAGTTACCGGAGATGAAGTCCGGATTTACCACTTGTGTGAATAGATGGATATTGATCTCATTTACTGACACTGGGAACATTGACACAAGAGCAGGTTCATGGGGTTTACCAGTCAGCTTAGATTAAGTAATGCTGAGATAATGAAAGACCCCCAAATCTCAATGACTGACAAAAACAAAGGTTTGTTTCTTGCATGTGCTATATGTCTATATACATCAGCTGTATTTCCATTTCACATCACCTCTACTCTGGTATCCAGGGAGCAGAGGCAGCTCAGAGCACAGAGGGAAAAGAGATAGGGCCAACCACATGCTGGATCTTAAAGCTTTGTGAATAACATGCATCATATTTTACTTTTCTTAAGACAAAATGAGTCACATAGTCATGCCTGAATATGTGACTATAGGGAGGGAGACTCCAGGGTGGGTGACAAGTACTTTAAACTATAATAAAACCTACTAAAGGAACATTTAAAACTTCATCATCTGTAAAATGAGAATGATAGTGACGTTTTCGTCATAGAATTCTTGCAATGATTAAATGAGTTAATGCATATAAAGTGCTTAGTGCATTCATGTAATATGCCCTGTGGCTTAGAAATGGAAAACAATTTGCCTAGTGATGCCTATTAGTATATAACACCTGCTCCATCTAACTCCTGGATGTTTGATAAGATTAAAATTTCATCTTGCAAACATTTTCTGAGCATATGCTATGTACTAGGTACTGTGCTGAACTGGGTTCTGGAGATTCAGATGGAAAGACCTTACCTTTAATGTAAAAGGAAATAAGAAAAAGAGATATATCAATAAGTACAAAACCCAGAGGCCATGAATGGTGCTAAGTTAGACTGGGCGGTTCTGGAGTTCATTTTTTTCCCTTTGGATGAGGAAATATATCTGAACTCTCCAAGGTTTTATAGAAGTGTTGATTCTCAATCTGGATCTAAAAACATTAAAGTTTTCATCAGATAGGTAATGCAAGAAGGGCATTTGAGGAAGAAGTAGCAACATGTGCATTCAAGGAGCCAGAGATGTCTGGTACATTTGTAAACTGTATAGGATAGAATGAATTGGGCATCAGGGCCAACTTCTCCCCAATCTAGGATTCATTAGGAATGATGGGTTGTCAGAGTCTGCCTAATGATTTGTTTTCATTAAAGACTCTCAGCTAGCTACTTGGGTCTCATTTTGTTCAGTGGACTATTTCAGCAGGAAAAGGGATGGAGAGAAAGAGTTAATTTCAACAGAAGAGAGTTTTTGTGATAAAAGGGGGTAAAGAAACATTTAACAGTTATCATAGTGAAAGAAACTTTGAGTAAATGTTTTAAAAGTAATTTAAAAAGGACATTTGGCCTAGTGATGCACAGTATAATTCACTTCCTCAGTTTTTTCTTCATAGACCTTCTATAAAATTTTACTTTATTGTCCAAATGCTATATGGAATACATTTGTGTGTCTATGTATTTTTGAGTCTGTCTATGTCAGCATGTGTGTGTTTGGAATGAGGTGATTTGTTGAACTTGATTGTAATGGAATGGCAGGCTGTCAAAGAAAGTCCAGATACATTTGGATCACAGATTAAATAGGTCAGTATTGTTAACATGTAAAGCAAACTGTAGGCAGTGTTAATATATGAAAATAAAGAAGCAGGCAGGGCAAATTGTGAATGGCCTACAACATTAAGAGGAGAACTTAGACTCTAGCATCCAAGTTAAAAACCACTTACAAGTACATAGGAATAACATTATATGGGTACTAGAGAAGGAGAGCTACAATACTTTGGTAAAGATGGTTAAGTGTCCTCATATGCCCTTAAGAGAAACTGCCAACACTGGTGTGATTGTGGAATAAGAGAAAAAGAAGGAGAATTTGGTTCAGTTTCAAGATACACATTATTGCTTAAGAAAAAATCCCTGCCACCATATCTCTATGTGGTGTTGCCATGGAAAAAGCTATTTTCATCAGATGTGAGAACAGGAAGCCACAAAAAACAGAGAGAAATGGCCAGAATGCAGACTTGAAATATCCCTGGACTGCCCTAACTTAGCTGCATTTTTAGAGAGGGCAATTTCTTCATGTTTACATGACAGGAATGAGAAAAATGAAAGGTCCCAATGACATATTCCTTCAATTTTCCCATTGAGCAAGAAAATATGCTTAAAATTCATGGAACGGGGGAGATATTCCAAGTAAATGACAACTTGCTGAATGAAGAATGATCCCCAATGGTGAGTCTGCAACCTCATGCCCATCACTGAATTTCCTTGCTAACTCCACGACCATCTTTGAACAATGTATCATATCTCATTGTCGTTAATGTATGCATTAAAGGTAGTTAATCAGGTATGGTTGACTTTGTAAGGAGCACATTCTACTCTGGCAAAGTCTGAAAGACTGCAGTGAGTACATACAAATCTTTCCAACAAAAACTTGTTTTAAAAAAGGAGCACATTCATAATGTTGGAAAAAATAAAGCATTGTGAGAATTTGGAATGAGATGCTGGAGCCACCTTACATATCTGATAAAATGATTAGTGCCTGGGTGAGTGATAAAGTTATGGATTGGAATAGGAATTTGTAGAGTCTTGGGACTCTGGGAGCTGAAGGCTCTCATCGAACCAGGGAAGCAAATATTTTGTTAGCATGTCTGGCTCCTCGTTGGCCTTGTATCCATGACCTTAAAGTTAACATAGTCCCCAAGGCTGAAGAAGAGAAGGGTTGGCAGTTTTAGGCAGCACAAGTCTAGGACATTAGGTCCTATGTTTTCTGAGCAACTTGTGGGGGAAACAGACCTCAGCTTGATAAGTACATATAAAGACACACCCATTTCAGAGAGAGACAAGAGGCTCAGATACCCACTGAATGTTATTTCCTGCCTGCTCTGTATGATTGCCCTTAGTAACCCCTTGATTGCTCATACTGATAAACATGATTTAAAAGGGCAGAGTGCACAGACTGGAACTTGACTGAAAACAATTTAGCTTGGTGTGGGAATGTGGTGTGTGATTATTTTCTCAAGGATGGCAATGTTTCTTTTTAAAGATTTGCTTAAGATATAAACCATATGGGTTTGCTTTCTCTGAACAGCTGCAGGTCAAGGAGAAAGAGTATGGAAGGTGCTTGAATGCCTGGGTAATGTTGGAATGACATCCAATTTATTTCAACACATATTTATTGAGTACCTACTATGTTCCAAGCAAAATGCAAGAAAGGATAACATAAAGAGAAACAGCAGTTAGTCCCTCCCATGAAGAACTCACAGCCTATTGGTATAGACACATCACAAAAAGCTATGATAGGTGCTAAAATCCTAAAACAAAGGTGTGAGGTGCTGATGCTGGGCATTTTGTATGCATTTGATCTCATTTAGTCCTCATAGAAATTCTTTAAGTTAATGCTAGCATGATTCTCATTTTTCAGGTAAGGAAACTGAGGCTCAGAAAAGCTAAACTGCTTCCTGAGCAACAACAGCTAGTAAGTGCTGGAGCTAGCAGTCTGACTCCAGGGCCTGTGCTTTTTCTATTATACTCTGTCAAGGGCAGAGCTAGGTATCTAGGCAAGCTACAGAAAGGTGAGATTGGCCCTGAAGAATGAATGGGATTCATTAGTTAGTCCAGTGGCATGAGGGTGGGTAAGCATATGCGTTCCCAGGAGAGGAAACAGCCCGTGCTAGGGTTTAGAGCCTATGAAAGGAGTCTGCTACAGCTCCAGTATGGGCTAACTGTCTGTAGGAAGAAGCCAAAGTAATTATCTTTTTAACAAATATTTGAGTGCCAATCTCAGGCGCTGGTCACCTACTGGTGGCCAAGATTGGACCAGATCTCTGCCTTTATGGGATCATCCTGAACCATGAAATAAATGAGTCTACAAACACACCAATAAGCCAAATGCACATCAGCTGAGGATATTCTGAGAAATCAAATAGTGCCATGGAAAGTAGATCATGGGGTTAGGCTTTTCTACAAGGTGGCACTTGAGTTGAGATCTGAAGAACAAGGACGTGCTAGCCATGCAAAGCTCACAGAGAAGGGCATTCCAGGTGGGGAGATCAGCAAGAGCAAAGGCCTTAGGGTGGGAAAATTGGGCCACGGAGTATGTTCCAACCAAACCGACATAGCATGTGTTCTTATGTTTGTTATGTGATCATTCTGGGGGCATGGTGTTTGATGTCTCCTACAGGCTCATACAGGAGGGCTCCCTTTTGGAAATCCTTCTGAAATGAGTGCATTTGTTGTGGGTTCTGAGTTACATGGAAAACCACTCAAGTGTTCAACCCAACTCCTTTTCCAGAGAGGTGGTCTGGTGTGCTACTTAAGCCATGCATTGTTACAATGTGCCTGCTGTGTTTGTTCTGCTCCAGCCAAATCCCCACCCTTTACCATCTGAACAAAACTGCTAATGATTAAATTGCCACATTTTAACCAGATGACACCAATTATGCTTCTCTTTTACTTTCACTGTGATCACGAAGAATACAACTTCATTAATAACCTCCTAAGAGTTGCCTTTCTAAACATAGGTTAAAGGAAGTTTTTTCCCATTGACATCATTTCGTGACCATCAGCTTCCATTAATTAGATGTGAATGTCTTTTTCCATTCACTTACCCTGTTCTTGGTTTTGAATGATTCTCAGGTTTTGTTGTGAGCAAGGAGAAGAGACTAGGGAATGCACAGACTGCTCAGCTGTTTCCTACCTGCTAAGGAAAAACCAGGCAGAAGCTGTGGGAAACAATGGAACGTGACAGACAGCCAAGTCACATCTCTCCTTCAGCCTCTACCTCCCTCTCTCTCCCTGTGCCTGCTCTGCCTCCACGTCCTTTTCTGCTTCCTACCTCTGAGTAGCCCTCCTCTTGCTTCCCCTGCCGTGTGGTGATGTGACCCAGACTGGACAAACATGTGACCCATTGCTGGCCAATCAGCGCCCTCACAGCCCCAGACTGTGCAGCAGGGATGGACACCTGATCAGAGCCACAGATGACTTATGCTGGAAGGTTGGGGAAGAGAAGCCCTCTTTGGGTTGTTGGCCTGGGAGGGCATAGACCTGCAGTTGCTGTTGATGAGAAGCAGCGTTGAGAGATGAATTGAGACAGATGCCTGAAAATGTTATTGGAATTACCTGGACCTAGCCAAGCCTGAAGCTGGTGCAGTCCCAAACTACTCAATTCTATGGTCCAATACATGTAATTTATTCTTCTCTGAAACAAGTTTTAATTGGGTTTCTATTCTTGCCTCTCTGAAGGGTGTGTTGAATACATGTCCACAGTTGCTATGTTGCCTTGCCGTTTGTAACCAACCCAACTTGCTTAACCCTTTTCCTCATTCAGAAAACATTTATGGAGCCCCTACTGAATGCTGAGAAAATGGCCACTGTAGCAGACAATAATGCCCCATATTCATTCCCCACCTACTCTCACTTTTTTCTGACTGGCAGAGCCCCTAATCTTTCAGTTTTGCCCTTTTCCTGCCATGGTCCAGGCATGGAGTAACTATTCCCCACAGGGGATCTAGTTCAAACAATCCTCTTTCCTTTATTTTCTTAAACCAAATTTTGGCTAATTAGAAAGGGCATGTGATCAGTTTCTGGTCAATGAAGTATAAGGAAAAATCTATCAGGACAGAGGGCACTTTGGGAATAAGAACAGAATAGGCAAATTGCCCCTTCTACTAATGAATGGTGTCTCTGTGTGAGATACCAGGAACCATAGCAAGTCAATGGAAGAGAGAAAATGTGGGGAAAAGTATCTAGAACTTGATGACATCATTGAGCTGCTGATTTAATCCACTCTGAGTCCTCTGAATGTGAAATCATACATCCCCTTATTATTTAAGACTTTGACTTGAGTTTGTTGTTAGTCATAATATAAAGAATTCTAGCAGATACACATGGTCAATAAACGCTGATGCGTGTGCTGGTAGCAGGTGCCTCCTGGGAAGAATATCCACCTCAAACAGGGAGGTCTATGCAGAGTGAGGGCACTTTGTCCTACATCTGGTTCTGTGTTCTGTGGGCTTAGACCCTCAGGTGACTGGGTTCCAGGGGACTGAGTGCTAATAACCAAACTCACCCAGGAAAGGTACCAATTGGAAAATGACTTTTTGAATTTGCTTTTGAAATTTAACTTCCATTTAGACCTTTTCTCCCTGTAAGATAAGCCATCATGAGAAGCCAATGAGAACTAGAGGGTGACTGGGTAAGCTTGGAGCTGAAGCCAGAACCAGTGGATTTCATTCTCAGTGCTGTGATTATAGTAGTTCATGTTATCCGGCCACAAGGGACTGAGATCTCCATCTCACCATCAGAATGTACATACCAAGGGTCTGTAATTCCCCATTCTTTCCTTTTCCCCCCTTTTCTCCAATCCTTAGTACATGCCATTCTCTCTGCCCAGGACACTTTCCACAGCCAACTTCATTCACCCAACTGACTTCTGCTTGTCCTTCAAATCATATTTCAGTGGCACCTCTTCTAGGAAGCCTTACGTGACTGTATTTTTCCCTCCTCTCAGGTTTTTTTTTTTTGAGTTGGAGTCTCACTCTGTCACCCAGACTGGAGTGCAGTGGCCGCTCTCGGCCACCGCAGCCTCGACCTGCTGGGCTCCAGTGATCCTTCCGCCTCAGCCTTCCAAGTAGCCGGAATTACAGGCATGCGCTACCACGCCCAGCTGATTTTTTTTTTTAATTTATTGTAGAGATGAGGTCTTGCTGCCCAGGCAGGTCTTGAACCTGTGGGCTCAGGCAATCCACTCACCTCAGCCTTCTAATACAGGCTGAGCCACCGAGCCTGGCTCCTCTCAGGTTTTTAGAGTTCCTTCCTTTAGCCTTACTATCTCATTTGTCCTATTGAACTGCAATCTTCTACTGACTATCTCCCCACCAACTATGAGCTCCAGAAGGGCAGGGACTGTGTCTGTTCTGGTTCCTGTTTTGTCCCTGGTTCCTAGGGCTTTGCTTGGTGTGCTAGATAACCAGTATATATTTGTTGAATTGTTGAATATAGAATGCATGAACAACTGCAAAGATGTTCATAGCATTCCAACTTCTCACCCCAGTTCTTACTTAGAAGGGTACTTACAGTAACATCTTGTGACTGTGTTTTTCTGGGTCAGTTGCTGAATATCCACTCACCTGAAGTTTCCATTCCTTGCAGAGATACATAATTTTTCTTAGCTGCTGACTTCCAGTTACTCCTAGTCAGTCTTGGTTTGGATTCAGATAGACCTGGTATCAGAGGTCTATTTTGTCACTCCTTTGTCACTTACTGTGTAAACTTGGGGGGTTTTCTTAAGGCCTATGAGCTTTAGTTTCACCATCTGTGAAACAGGGCTGACACTACCAACCCTATCTCACAAGGTTATGATGAGCATCGAATGGAAAGGTGCATATGAAATGCTTTACACAATGCCCCAATACACTAATTATTCAATTAACATTCTTAGTTGTTGTTATTACAGCACTTTGTGCCAGTCCTTAGGGGTGGAGCCAGAGAGGGGAGTGTTTCTCCTAGGATGGTGGAGGGCTGAAATTGTAAGCCTTTCATCACAAAAGAAGAAAGAACTCAAGGCTTCCACCTGGCATTTCCAATAGTTATGGTTTTCCATAAATAGTTTCTTTTTAAAAAAACAAAATGTAAGAATGCTTGAGTCCAGCCCAAGAATGTATGTTATGTTCTTTAAAAAGGAAATGTCAACAGGGTGTTGGGTGACAACCAGTCTCATGTCGATTTTCAAATAAAGCAAAGAGGGCATTCCATGGAAAATATTTATAAAGGATCTTATCTGAGGGAAATGAATTCTAAATTTTCTTCTAATTCAGAGGACAAGGGGGTCAAATCCTTAGATGTAGCAAGACTTTTGGAATGAGCATTGTAAAAGTTAAAAGGACACAGCTACTCCCTCTGGAGCATGATGTGTGTGTGTGTGTGTGTGTGTGTGTGTGTGTGTGTGTGTGTGTGTGTGTATGTGTAGATGGCCTTAGAGAGGCAGTTGGTGGAGTGGGACTCCAAGGTCCAAACTCCACCACCTCCTTGCACAGGTCGGACATCTCAAAATCTCATGTTGTCCATCTGTGAAATAAGCCTAATGGTAGGTAGCTGGCTGACAAGAGAAATATGACTATTGACTGCATAAATCACACTTGGCACAATGTCTGACACTTAGGAAGTCTTCAATGCATGTTGGCAGTTTTTCTCTCTTTTCTTCTTCCTCTTCCACCTACCCTCTTCTTCACTGAGGATTACTTTCTTTATTATTATTACTACTACTTCCTCTATCATTACTGAATTTCCACAATTACAATGTCTATTACTATTTCTTTTACTACCAGTTCTATCGTTACTTCCACTACTTGTGTAACTATGACTACTTCCATAAGTTCTACTTCTTTTATTACAATTATTTCTCCTCCTCTTCCTCTGTCCTCCTCCTCTCCCTTCTTTTTCTACTACTGTGACATCTACTGCTATTTCTATTAAGTCTGCCACTACTTCTATTACAACTGGTACTACTTTTATTATTACTTATTCTTGCAATACAGGCCAGGTGCCCACACCAGGGACTGGCATGTTCTAGCCAACAGGAAACTCATTTATCTGTAACACACACTCTCAGTCCTCTGCCATCATCTCTCTCTTCAATTCTTTTAGCTCCCTTCAAAAGGAGGGTATATCTCAGCCATTGCCTAAGTAGGTGTCAGACTGGATGACCAGATGTTGTAGTTCCCCTACTTCAAGTGTACCCCTGACCCACAACTCCAGCATCACTCTCTCTCTCTCTCTCTGTCTTTCCCTTCATGTCTTCTTCCTTTCCGTCCCTGTTTGCTTCCCTTCTGCTTCTCCAACAATCTCCTTAGTCTACTTTTGGTGAGGTGGTGTGACTGGGACTGGGGGTGCTGGCCAGGGATAGCTTGTTTACTTTGGCTGCATCTCCATAGGCCTGGTGGGGACCTTGATGTGTCTGAGCCAGCAGAGATCAAGAGCACAGAGAGCCTGCTCAAATGCAAATCCTGCTCCCACTTTACCATCTTCATGACATTGGGAAAGCAACTTCACCTCTCTGAGCCCCAGTTTCCACATCTGTGGCGAGGATTAAATGATTTAATAGGTATAGAACTTTTAGTACAATGCCTGGAACATTTTAAGAGCTAAGTCAGAAAAAGTTCTATTTAATATTCTCTGGCTGTGTGTGTGAGAGATAGGGAGACAGAGAGGGAGGGAGGGAGTGAGGGAGGGAGGGGGAGAGGGAGAGGGAGAGGGAGAGAGAGCAAAAGAGAGTGAGCGTGAAAGAGTTTGGCATTTCAGGTTTTTCCTTTTGATGATGGGAGAAGAAGAACAGAAACCTAAGTGGAGATCAGGATGGAGTTCAAGATGCTCTTTCTGGAGTAGTTTATCCTACCCTGAAAGAGTGTGGAACATGATTAGAGCCCTTCTTCTGCGTCTTCCTCCACCTCCCCTTCTGTGAAGCCAGACTAGAAGAGCCTCAGGGTAACAGCAGTGATCTTTGAGTTCTAGGCCTGACTCTGGGACCAGTTTTGGGTAATCATGGGCACATTGAGAAGTAAAGAGAGAGAGCACCAGTGGATTTAGCTTGAGAGGTTGTATGTCTAGACTTCCCAGACCACGAGAGAAGCAAGTGAAGCTCCGGGGGGTTAATGACCTAAGTGTGTGTGAGTGATAATGACTGAAATTGGGAGATAAGAAGACAGACTGCTGGGGTTTGTATCCTGCTGTGTGACTTAGTAGCTGTGGGACTTTGGACCCCTTGCTAGGTTTCTTTATAACTCTTCTATTTAAAATAAAATAAAATCTAAAATTAGTTGTGCAGGTGCATTGGGTTCTATTTCCTTTCCTTCTCGGTGGGTTAGTTAGGCAGGTTCCATCTCACCCTGGACCTCCCTATCGATAAATAAGGAAGACTGACAAGAAGGTCTCATCTATAATGATGGCACCAAACTGTGATGGAGGGGCATTAAGCTAAAATGTGTAAAGCAAATGGAACAGTGTCTGGGCATAGTTAGTGCCATATAATTGTTAGTTGTTATAATTTATTTGCTATTTATTGTTTTTTTTATCAGTTCCTCATGGAATCCTTATCCTCTACTTTCTCTGCTTAGCCAAGCCACCTCCAGTGTACCAAGCTGATAAAGATTGGGTTTTCTGAAAGCAGACCCTGAGATGTTTATCCGTGCACACAATGTTTGTTGGCGTCAACACCAATGAAAGGGTAGGGAAGAAGAAAGGCTACAGAGGAGAAGCTGAACTGTTGTTATGCATGCCCCACAAATCCCCTGCAACCCAACTGGCTTAGGAGTCAGTACTACCTGTCAGAGTTGTCCCATGTGGTGCAGAATGCTCAGGCCTTTGTACCCCCACCTCCCTTAGTCACTGGGTATGGACCACTTCTAGGATGCCATGACCTTAGATTAAATGACTTTATGCAACCAAGGCAGAGCCCCCAAAGCCAAGAACTGCCCCACAAATCCACAGCAACCCAACTGGCTTAGGAGTCAGTACTACCTGTCAGAGTAGTCCCATGTGGTGCAGAATGCCCAGACCTTTATGCCTCCACCTCATTCAGTCACTAGGTATGAACTGCTTCTAAGACACCATGACCTTGGATTAAATGCAACCAAGGCAGACCCCCAAAAGCCAAGAGATAGAAGCAGCAAATACTTTCTGAAGGAGGATTTGAGAAGCAAAATTCTTAGTCTACTTTGACAGATGCCTTTTGAATTTTTAAGTATGCACGTTTTAGTGATCATTTTAGAGATAGTTCCTCCGAGATGTTTTCCAAGACAGGTTACAGAACACAGAATACCAGGACTGGACGAGATCTTGCAGATCTTGACCCCTTCTTGTAAGCTGTCTTATTTACTGAGAGAGATTCTGAGGTCCAGGGTGAGTGGTGACCTGCCTAAATAACTCACTGAGAAGGAAATAGAACCCAAGGCTACTGAATAACTGTATTTTAGGATGTATTTCATTTGAAATTAATAACACTTAAATATCCCATATGTGGCTAGTGGCTACCATGTCAGACAGTTCCATAGCCTTAAAAGAATGCATCCATGCATCCTCAATCTTACTTAAAGCCCTTCATGTCATTACTGGACAGACAACAGAGAAGGCAGAGAAATAAGAAGGTGTTTGTGTGTGTGTGTGTGTGTGTGTGTGTGTGTGTGTGTGTGTGTGTGTGCGTATGTTTAAAAACTCTTTTTCCCTTCTCATGCTGAGACCAGTTTCTTGATCCTATTTTAGGTGACTTTGATTTCAATCCTCTCAAAGGACTTTGCAGATCCATGAGGATTGCCTACTCCTCTTTGCTTTTCTCTACCACTTACAAATGTCTAATGATCTGATCTGCAGACTAGTAATTTCTTATATTTCATCTATAAGGCATTCATCCAAACCTTACATTTCAGCTTCTTGAATTTACAAGAGGAACTTGCAATTTAGCTTCCCAGGGGTCGACACTTTGGGTTCTCCCAAAAATGCCTTTTGAGTATTTTTTTTTTCTCCCGTGCCTTTTCCCATCTTATATTTGTGATTATAATTTTCCCTCCAAATAATCTCTGCTTCCTGCCTGAATGAGTTGGCTGCCTCTCCAGTCATTCACATGGAAGAAGTCTAATGCTTGGCTTCAGTTGTGATTTTGCTGTTTGTGTTATTAATGATTCGAAAGTGTCACCCTGTTATGAATGATCAGAAAGCATCGACTGGTTTGGTTCTGCAAGGATTCTCTGGTTCAGCTCGTGAAGGTCTAATTCTGGATAACATGTGGCTGGAGAACTTCCTGGCACTGCATATGAGTAAGAGTGAAAGGTCTGGGCATACTGCACCACATGGGGCAGCTCTGACTGGCAGTACTGGCCTCTGTGTTTCATCTTTCCATCAAGCGAGGGGAGGGTGGGAAACCCAGGCAGGAGAGTTTGTATTATTGTGACGGATCTCTGTTGTTTATGACTATCCAGTGATCTTTCCCGGTTTTTTTGTTTGTTTGTTTTTGGCAATAGCACTTTGTCTTAGACCAGGTTTTCAAAAGTACATCCTGAGAGGGGTACAAATTTTGGGTACAAATGAGTTATTAAGGAAGTGTTCCCAGAAGAAATCAGTGGGAATGTATGACTGAAGCAGGAGGGAGATGTCAAGCAAAGGTATCATGTAAGAGCAGTCCCAGACTCTGCCTAATCTTTGAGAGCTCTGGAGTGGAAATTGTGCCTTACCTGAGGCCAGAGAGCTGAGGTTTTCTACTATCCCCTTAAGGCTCACCCATGTGTGTGCAAACAAGGGGGGGGGCAAATGGAATTTATTTATAAAATACTGCGTATTTATTCTTACATGTTTTAACTTCAGTTACCTTCAAAATACACTTATTGAGATGCTTTTTCTACCACTCAAAACAGTTTTGAACTCCTCAGTTTTGATCCCTTTTAGTGCTTCTGCCGTTTTTTGTTTCACCTTTTCCACAATGGCAAAACATTTCCCCTTGAAGACTTTTGTTTTATCTGGGGAAGCAAACAACCAAAAAAATTGCTCAGGGCAAGATCCAGTGAATAGGGAGGGTGGAGCATGGGGGTCACGCTATTTTTGGTCAAAAACTGCTGAACACTCACCACAGTGTGGACAAGTACACTTGTAAATAACCCATTATGAAATGGGCAAATGGGTTGGAAGAGTCTGCAAAAAAAACTCACTAAAGTTGAATGCAGCCTTTTACAGTGATGCTAGCTGCTACTCTGAAGCTGATGGGTCCCTAGAACACTTAACTAGTGGAGGGAAGCTGGTACTATAAGGGGTCCACCCTTTAAAAGATAATTCTGCTTTTGGGGGGATTCCTCCCTTGGATTCCCATGCATTCCCATCTCTCTTAAATCATGAATGGCGCCACAAAACCAGGACTGTGCTTTGAAGAATGTGGTAGTTGGATGCTGGTAGAAGCAAAGATGAAGGAAGGGAAGAGAGAAATGGTCAAAGAGATTCAAGGAAATCTGGGGTCCACGACATCTCCCAATTTTCCATTAGGGAATACCTCTTTTATGTTCCTGTTGGGCTAGTCAATCAAGATCAGGGTTTCTTAGACTTGACACTGCGGACCTTTCGGGTAGGAGAATTATTTGTTGTAGGAAACTTACCTGCGCCCTGTAGGATATTTAGCAACGTCCTTAGTTGTGACAAACCACTGATGCCCCCTGGTTGTGATAACTAAAGATGTCTCCTAACAGTGCCAGATATCTCCTATGGGGCAAAATGACCCCTGATTGGCAACCACTGGTCAAGATGAAATGCCTTCCTTTGTCCAGAGAATGGACCTTTGACCCAAGATGGGATACTCATTCTCTCCCTGCTTGGAATTTAATATTGAGCGGAGGAATACATGGTTGGGATTGGTTAGACAAGAATGCTGTATCCTGAAGAGCTGGACATGAGTTTTTGCTACCTAGATACTCACAGATGCCCTGGTTTTTGTGACCTCCCCCCCATCTAATTTTTCTTTGTTTCTATAAGTCACCTCAAGTTCTTTCATAAATTCTTCCTCTGCTTAACTTAACCTGAATCAATTTCTTTTGCCTTCCACAAAAGAGTCTTCATGGGCACAACAATTAACCTGTTTTTTTATGACTTGATAGCATTAATCCAAGAACTGAAAAGTGTCTATAGACACAGCATGGATTAGAAGACCCAGCATGACCATGATCATTTCTCCTTGTTTTTAAACTTTCACTTTCTCTCTATTTCCCACCTTCACATACATTTGTTTGATAATTTTCCTGTCACTCCAGGGTCTGTTGCATTAGTTAAGTAAAATAGTTAGCAATCCCCTCTTGAAGAAAACATCTTTCTTTGCTACTTCACCAAGCTTTGGCAATGGAGCTCTCTATGGCTTCAGATACATCATCTTAGGAAGAGACATATATTTGGATTTTTTTTCTCAGGATTTATATTTTCCATGTCTTGGATACAGTTCTTCCTTTCCAAAAAAGGAGTTGTTCATTTTTTTTTTTTTGACTTGGAGTGTATCCATTCTGTTTTCCTGGAAAGCTGTCTAACACTGGAATTGTTCCACTCCCAGAGATGTGTAGTGTGGACTATTTTTGATGTTGATGATGGCTCTACCAGAGGTGTGTGCTGCTGAATATGTGAGCCCTCCAAGTCCTTCCCAGCAGACTCCTTATACTCCATGTTTTCCTAGCTACAACATGTATCTTTCTGAATTTGTAGGGGACTTTTCTACTGCAAAACGTTAAGGAAAAGCATTATTGGTAGACGGGAAGTTTTCAGGAAAACACATCTTAGCCATTTGAGAATGTTCTTTAGACATTTGCCATTAGGGAAAAAAAAAACTTTCTTTCTTAAGAAATCACTAGTCCTGATACTAGCAATTATGTAGTGTCTCCCTTTTCTCCCTGGCTGTTGGGAAGCACCCAGCCAAATTTGATGCTCCTTGTAGATTCTATGTTATTTACACTACTGTATCTCGTATTTTCTCTCTCCCCTTTCCTTTGTCTGAATTTATGACTCCTGTATTTATCATATTAATCTTATTATATTCCTTATTGTAGGCTTACTCAAAATCCTTTTGAGATAAAAGCAGAGTGTAAATGAACACATAATTTTTAGTCAACAGTTGCTACGGTGAATTTGATGCTATTCTCACAGGCCTGTTAGCTGTTGCACTCCCTGTACCACATCTTTGAGTTCTGCACATGAATCAACCCCAGGCACACAGCAGACGCCCATTCGATACTTGACTATGCGTCCTTTGTTTTGTTCATCTTTGGTTCTTTGGATTGGGACAGATCGTGAACCAAGGTACTTAGTTCACTTCAAAATCAGGGAAGGAGTATTTTACCCAGCAATCATAAACTGTGGCTTGGGTGAGGGTTTGTCACAGCCCATGGAAGTAGTTTCACTCACCATTTTGTTTGGTCTGTCCAGTCTTTTAAGGGGTGACATAGCAAGGCAGGGATTACACTTGATTGCAAAAAAAAAAAACCACAAAGACCAACCCAAAACAAAAAACAAAACAGCTCAGTCCTATCACCTTTCACTCCTTTGGGTTCGACATTTTGTGTTACCCGTTTGCCCTGTGGTTATTTGCATTTAAGCCACTTGTTTTATGGTAATTCACCAATTTCACCAGTAGGCTATAATATATGTACACACACACACACACACACACACACACACACACACACCCACACACCCACACACCCACACACACACAGAGGGGGAGAGAGAGAGAGAGAGAGAGAGAGAGAGAGAGAGAGAGAGAGAGAGTTTCTTAATTAAAGAAAATGCCCCATATTGCAGAACTTTACTAGATCCCTGCTGAATGGGCACTTATTTTACTTTCTTTCTGCAAGATCTGACCCCAGAATTTTAATGGATAACTGCCCAGTGCTAAAAGTCTAACTTTGAATTCATTAAACGCCATGGATATATTACATCTTAACTTTTGAGAAGAGATAACTGCCTATTTTAAGCCCTTTAATATCCCAGACATAAATGACCTCATTTGTGTATGTGTTTGCATGTGCATGTTGGGTGTGAGGGAGTGGAATGAATGTTCTCCAAGTTCTTTCTAGCTCTGGTGAGTTCCCATGAGAACTTGGAACCGCCACTGTAACTCTCTGGGCCTCAGTATCTTCTGAGAGCCTTTGACGGCATGAATTCCAAGTCCTTGCCTGTTATTAATGTTTGTGGTACTACCATCACTTGGGAATTTAATTAATCTTCAAAAACCAAGGTCTATTAAGAAAGTGAAAAGACAGCCCACAGAAAGGAATAAAATATTTATAAATCATGTATCTGATAAGGGTCTAGTATAAAGAATATATAATTAACTCTTACAACTCAACATCTAAAAGACAAATAACTAATTTAAAATGGTCCAAATCCCTTTTAAAAAAATTGTTGTAGCCGGGCTCGGTGGCTCAGCCTGTAATCCCGCACCTTTGGGAGGCTGAGGTGAGTAGATTGCCTGAACCCGCGGGTTCGAGACCCCCCTGGGCAGCGAGACCTCATCTCTACAGTAAATCAAAAAATCAGCCGGGTGTGGTAGTGCACACCTGTAATCCCGGCTACTTGGAAGGTTGAGGTGGAAGAATCGCAGGAGCCCAGCAAGTCGAGGCTGTGGTGGCCGGGAGCGGCCACTGCACTCCAGTCTGGGTCACAGAGTGAGACTCCAACTCAAAAAAAAAAAAAAATTTGTTTTTGTTGTTGTTTTGAGTCAGGGTCTCACTCTGTCACCCAGGCTGGAGTACAATGGCACAATCATGGCCCACTGCAGCCCTGACTTCCTGGGCTCAGGTGATCCTTCCTCCTCATCCTCCCGAGTAGCTGGGACTACAGGTTTGTACCACCACTCTTAGCTGATTTTTAAATTTTTTGTAGATATAGGGTCTCGCTATTTTTCCTAGGCTGGTCTCAAACTACTGGGCTCAAGCAATCCTGCTGCCTCGACTTCCCAAAATGCTGGGATTGCAGACATGAGCCTCTGTGCTGGCTAAAGTTCTTGAATAGACATTTCTCTGAAGAAGATACACAAATGCCCAGCAAGGATGTAAACAGATGCCCGAAGTTATTAGTTATTGGGGAATTGCAAATCAAAACCATGAGGCAATACTTCACACTCATTAGGATGGCCATAACAACAACAACAAAAAAAAAACGGGAAAATCACAAGCATTAGTATGTGGAGAAATTGGAACCCTAATACCCTGCTGGCTGAAATGTAAAATGGTACAGACACTGTGAAAAATAATTTGGCAGTTTCTCAATAAGTTAAACATAGATTTATCCTATGATCTAGCAATTTCACTCCTAGGAATATATCCAAAAGAAATTGATAACAGATGTTCAAAAAAGAAAAAAATAAAAACACATGAATATTTACAGCAGTTATATTCACAATAGTCAAAAGGTAGAAATACACTAAATATCTATCAACTAATGAATGGATAAACAAAATGTGATCTATCCATACAATGGGATACGATTGAGCCATAAAAAGGAATGAAATACTGGTGTATGCTACAATATGAATGAGTCTTGAAAGCATTACAGTAAGGGAAAGAAGTCAGATGCAAAAGACCACACAGTGTATGATTTCATTGATATGAAATATCCAGACTAGATAAATCTATATAGAGAGAAATCAGATTAATGGCTACCAGAAACTGAGGGGAGATGGTAATGCAGAGTGGTTACTTACTGAGTATGGAGGCTCCTTTTGGTGTAATAAAAACATTCTGGAATTAGATTAATGGCAATGGCTGCACAACATTGTGTATGTACTAAGTGCCCACTGAATTGCATACTTTAAAATGGCTACAATGGTAATTTTTTTTAAGGACAGGAACTAGCTGACACTTAGGCTGTAGTGCAGTGGTATGGTTATAGCTCATTGCAGCCTCAAACTTCTGGGTTCAAGTGATCCTCCCGCCTCAGCCTCCTGAGTAGCTGGGTCTATAATTGTGTGCCATTATGCTCAGCTAATTTTCTTAGCTTTTGTGAAGTCAGGGTCTTACTATGTTGCCCAGGCTGATCTTGAACTACTGACCTCAAGTGATCCCCCCAAACAATGGTACATTTTATCTTATGTGTATTTTACCGCACACATACATACCCCAAACATTTCCCAGATTATGAAAAGATATGGTTATAGAGATTCTTTACATATGGGTATATTTTTCAAAATATAGAAAAATATGTTTTATACCCAATGTTGTTCAAAGTGTGATCTGCAGATCAGCAGCATTTGCGTCACCTGGGAGCTTGTTGGAAATATAGATTCTTGGATCCCTCCCCAGACCTAGTGAGGCAGATTTTCTGGAGGTGGGCTCAGCGATCTCTGCTTTAACAAGCTCTCCAGGTGATCCCTATGCTTGCCAAGTTTGAGGAGCAACTTTACAATGCATTAGGCCATTCTGTCTCAACTTTTAGTGTGAATAAGAATCACCTGAATAGCTTGTTACACATGCCAGTTCCCAAATCCAGAGATTATGATTCCTTAGATGTGGGTGATGCTCAGAAACCTGTATTACAACAGGCACTTAGGAGATTCAAATGCAGGTGGTCCAAGAACTAATTTTTAAAATGCAAAAATAATGGAGAGAAAATTGATTTTTCAGACTTTATTGGGTATGAATATCACCTGGGAAATTTGCTAAAAAAAATGCAGGTTTCTGGGAACGCCCCACCCCCACCAAGATTTTCTGATTCAATAGATCTAGGATGAGGATATATATTTTAGAGTTGTGGAGGAACAGGTGAGGATTAGCTACATAAGTAAGTTGTGTATATGTGAAGTTTAGACTTCCAGCGGACCCTCTCTTCCCCACTTTCCACAAAGTTTGAACTAAAAAAACTGCCTTTTAACAGTCACCTCAGTTAATTCTGATTCAGGAGGTCAGGAAACCACATTTTGAAAACCACATTTACTGAAATCAAGCTCTCTGAGAACAGAAGACAGCTTTCAAATGATCTTGCTAGACTAGAGCTATGGTCTCAAGGTAATAAGATGAGATTAACTGGGATGGTTGGCATATTCAAAACCTGAGCCCAGATTGTCAATTATGGTGGCTAAAAAATCCAGAAAATGTGACCTACTTGCAGTTCACTAAAAAATAAAACCCCTTTTGTAGTTTGATTCAGTTGTATGTACTGAGAAAGCTAAGGCAGGCTGAGGCTTACTTAATGTAATAAGTATTGTATCTAAAATGAGAGGGATAATAGTTCCATACTTGTATTTGGTGTTCCAATTGTACATAGAATATCTTTAGTTCTAGATGCCACATGTGTTATGGACACGCTGGAGAGCAAAGTGAAACTAACATTTATTGAGCCAACTACACATTTATCTCACTTATTAAACTATTTTCTTATCAAATGCTCACAGTGATTCTGTGATATAAAAATTATACCCATTTTAAGACTGCCTTGAAGGGGAAATGTTTTGCCCACTGATTTTCTTCTTTTCTCCAGAGTAACTTGATATCTCTCGTCCCTCAGTACCCTGGGGGATTGGTTTCAGGACCCCTGAGGATACCAAACTCAAATGCTCAAGCCTCTTTTATAAGAGGATGTAGTATTTCCATGTATCCTAAGCACATCCTCCCATATTTTTTAAATGATCTCTAGTTGACTTGTAATACCTAATATAATATAATGCTATGTAAATAGTTGCTGTATTGTATTTTTTTAATTTGCATTATCAGCATTGTTTTTTTCCTCCCAAATATTTTTGATCCCTAATTGGTTGAATCCATGGATGGTTACAGAGCACTGACTGTGTAATAAAATCCCACTGTAGCAAAATGTGGAGATGCCCCATTGTAAATCCCGTCGTACTGGGAGATCATCCCTTTAACATGGGAATCAAGCTGCGCAGTTCCCGAGTTCAACATTTCCTCGTGGAACTATTCCAGCACAACGATGGGATGACATACTGTTTGCTTTGTGTCTCTGGTATGTGCCTGGTGTAATATTTACCAACTGGTCGGCTCTGTGGACAGAGCAGCCGTGAGACTGTCTGTGTTTGCTCCACTGGGCTTCCTGGCTGGGCCTGTTACTGTGGCAACGGCCTTTCCTGTCAGCAGCCTTGAAGGAAGGTATGAAAGAGCACACTGTTGGGGATTGCTGCCTGGGGTCCATTGGGGTTAGGCTTTTCTCTTGGATCCTTAACAAGGAAAGAGGAGTAAGTTCTTCTCTTAAGCATTGCCACTTGATTCTCCTGTGCCCTGGAAACGATCTTTTCAGTGTTTTACATCAGCCAGGAAGGTTAGACCATGTGCTCTCATGGGGACTGGGGAGGTGGGAGGTGGAGCCGTAGACATTTCCCCTCAAACAGTCCTGTCATTGAGTCCAGTGGAGTTTTTTTTCAGTGCAGTCATCTGATTTTGATCTGTTTAAGTGTTTTATCTTCTCCTAAATAGCTCTTCCACATTTTCCTTCTTTGCTATGTTCAGATTTAAACATTCCTGACTTAGGAAGTTGAAATACAAGTGGGATTGACAGTAGTGGGAATCAGCCTGGGGAAGGGAGGCACACCTCATCAACAAGGGTACCTGCATAATGCTCATTTGTATACCTAACCTTGAATTGCACCCCATGTCTTTAAAAAAAAAGTTGTAATATCCCTAGAGTACCCTCCTAGACCCTAGATTTATCCCTCCAGCCTATACCCGCTAGAAAGGGGGTTTCTAAACCTGCAGTGGTTTGAATTGCTCCTTTGTTGTGAAGTTTCTGGTGATGCCCTATTGCTACAAGAAGAGCCTCAAACCCCTTATGATGGTATTTAATGCCCTCAAATGAATCAAGCAGGGAGATAAAATGCAAACTTCCTATGTCATCTTAAATTTTCAAGTAGCCATACTAAGATAGTAAAAACAAACAAGAGCAATTAATTTCAATAGCGTATCTTATTTAGCTCAGTATATTCCAAATTATAATTTCAACAAGCAAACAATTTTAAAGTATTAATGAGATATTTTACTTTGTTCCCACTGAGTCTTCGAAATCTGGTCTGTATTTGACACCTACAGCACATCTCCATGGGGACCAGTCACATTTCAAGTGCTCAGAGGTCAGTGGCTCTGAATCTAGACCTTGTCTACCACCCAGCCTCCTGCTCCTCCACTTTCCCAATTCCCACAAAGTTCCCAGTGCACTGAGTACAGCAAAACGTTTGCCATCCTGTGCCTTTCTCATGCCCTTGAGTCTCTGTGTTCTTGCTGCTCCTGTTGTTTGGCATGCCCTTCTGGACCTGAGCTTTCATTCTTCTTTTATACCCAGACGAAGTAGTTTCTAAAGCCACTATCCTCATGTCTTTTCTTTTTTCCCTGTTTTCTTTTATCTCTCCATGAGCACTTTGTGTGCATCTCAAATGTAGTATTGGGTGTGTTCAACAGGTCTTCTTCACCACAGGGAGCAGTCATAAAGGCAAGGGCATGTTTTGGTCACTTCTGTGGTTCCTCATAAATGTTTGAATGGGTTAACGAAGGATGAATATATACACTGAAAGCTGCTTGTATGTTGATGTTGGGCTGTTCCAATGTCTCTTTTGTAATATATGGGATCATGCTTTCTAGGTCTCTTCACAAGCTGTTTTTCTTTACCTACCTACCTACCTACATTTTTATCTAATTCTGGTATCAAGCAACATAGATGCTCAGATCCTTATCCAATGCCAAACAAACAAATAAGTTGATTACACACACACACACACACACGCACGCACGCACGCACGCACACACACACACACACACACACTCTCTCTCTCTCTTTCTCTCTCTCAAAAGTAAAAAACCAAAACAAAGCAAAATCCAATCTACTATTCTCCTTTACTAGCTGTTATAATTCACTGTTGTAAAAATCAAGGAGTCATTATATGAGAATAATGGAGTTTAATGAATTAAAGAACTGATCTGGCCTTCCTTTTGTACCATCTGCTGTGGTGACTTATAATGGAGGCAGTAGGTCATGTCTCTGGGATGTAGGTCATGGTATAGATGAAAGAGCCCAGACGAAAAGTCAGAGACCCAGGTTCAATCCTAGTTCAGCCTCTTCCTCGCTGTGTCACCTTGGGTAGGTGACAACCTCTCAGATCCTCAGTGTTCTCACCTGTAAAGTGGGGATAATAGTGGGTACTACCCCTCAGGGATGTTTTGAGGATTAACTAAGATACTATGTGCCTGAGATACAGGTGCCAAAACAGCAGAGGTGTGGCATATCCTTGGAGACGGTTATGAAAGTCAGTCCTGTTTTACCTAGAGTGATCTGAGTGTTGCGTTCCTTAGCTTTAAGACTTTTCCAGGGCTGAGTTCAGGAATTCTTTGGGATCAAGATTCCCCGGCTTTGTTTCTCAAGATTTTCCAGCGAGTTTTGTGTTTAGTGACATCTAGTGGTTGAATGAGGTAGTGGTCCAAGCAGAATGGGTTTGTTCCTCCCTTTCCCTCTACTGCTGGGACCCTGGCTGTATTCCTGAAGAGCTGCCTCCTCTTTTCTTTCCCCCTTCTCTCTGCATCCTTTGTCTCCCTGGAGTCAGGCAGCATCCATGCCCCAACAGTCCTCAGCAGTCCAACCCAAAGGTAAGAAACCAAAGGAATCAAGGGTGATTCCCACCATACCTCCTTGTCTTATGAGAGTGTTCCCTATGCCTGTATCAACTAAAGAAATAGGAATTAATTTGTTTAAAGAATTAGTTTTATGCAGAGTTCCTACTGCAGACTGCAGACTGAGGCCTAGGGTCTGGAGTAGCCCTGTCAGACAGCTCCACTGCAGTATTTCCGCTCACAGTTTATATCCAGGTGGTGAAGACTCAGTATGTGCAAAATTGTATCAGAATTTGGGGTAGGAGCACATCTTGTTATAGATCACAAAAAGCATCATCACTAACCCTCTCAGATTATCTTAAGTGTAGGGAAAGGCAAGGACTAGTGTCCTTTATCTTTTAAGGAATATAGGGACTTAAGCAAGAAACATGGGAGGTTGTGTACTCTATCCGGTTTTGTCTTCAAAGCATCTTTCCGGAGAGCTGCACGTCCTCACAGAAGCAGCATGATGCTGGCAAGCAGAAATGTGCAAACATGGCTTCTTACCTTTGTGTCTTTGTCTCACACCTGGAAGCCCATGATTCTCTTCCTCTGCTTGGCAAAGTCATTCCTCTTACATCACAACCCGCCAGCCAGCCACTCCCTGAATCTGTCCTGCTCTGTTCAGGGCCAGTCAGGCACTTGCTCCTCTCGTATCCCAGACACTTCATAATTCCCTTCATTTAGTCAACTATACTGAATACCTACTACAAATCAGGTACTTAGGACATTGAATTTTAGTAATCTATTTATATGCCTGTGTCCCCCATTGAATAGTGCAATCTCCCGTTCCTTCTTCCTCCTCCTTTCTTCCCCCTCATTCTCACTTTCTCTTTTATATTCTTTTATATTCCAGATGATGATTCCAACTATACCTTAGTGATGATTCTTCTGCGATCTATAATGAGGTGTACGCTTATACCCAAACTTTGATGTCATTTTGGACATACTGAATCTTCATCACCTGGATATAAACTGGAACTCCACATGACTGGCATGTTCTAAATAATTATTTTAATATCTTTTTTTTAGTAGGAAACATAAAAGAATCATGTGCAGAGAAAATGGCAGCCCCCTTGGCACTTAAGATGAGGGATATTTTTCATCAGTCAAAACTGTCCTAGTATCCTTCAGATATATTCCAGGTAACGGTGTACCTGATCCAGAATCATAATGGGCACAAATCTATGGTTAGTTTAACTCAAGATGACATAGCAAAATAGGTAACCGGATAATTGGAGGAAAAGTGTGATGGATTTTTTTGTGGGGGTGTAAAACTCAGGAGAACAGGAAAAACTTATAATATGGACTTTTACCATTTCATTTCCTTGCTTAAAAATAATTAAGCTCCCATTTGCTAAATGCAGTGGTTTCCAGTTTTGTTCTTAGACCTCATTGTAAAAACAAACAAACAAAGAAGCAAACAAACAAAAAATTCAAGAACCTGCAGTCTATGTGTGTTACTTACAAATGGTCTATGTGTCCCACTTCAATAATATGTTGTTTTCCTTGTATAGCAAGCACAAATAGAAATTTAAGAATGATGAGAAAACGTAAACATAAATAAGAGCCTAACAGTTTCCTCCTATACCCCAGGTATACCCCAGGGAATCAGTTCAGTCCTCCTGTGCTGTGTCATCTCACTCTGAGGAGAACTGATTTGTTCTGACATCCACAGCCTTCCACCACCTGGTCCCACTGTTCTGACACAAACTCTCCACCCTAATCAATCTGGTTTACTCATATCTCCTGCACATGCCCAAGGCTGTCCCTTCTCTCTGCCTTGGTTCGTGCCCTTTTGTCTCCTTTCTCCTCTCCTCTTTGTGCAACTCCAGATCCTTCCCCTTCAGAAAACCTGAAGTTTTCTGAAGTTCAAGAAAAACTGAACCCCAAGAGAGTAGGTTCCTGTGCAGATTAGAGGCTAGGAGGAAGGAGGAAGACCCAGGTTTCCCAAATGATTGTTCATTCATTGAACAGATATTTATCAAAGGTGTGCCCTGTGCCAGGCACTGAACCTGGCTCCATTCTATTCTAGCAAGTTCTCAAAGGCTGGCAAGCCAGGATCTACTGTCCCTTAAGTGTTTGGAGGACAGAATACTATTGGAATAAACTATGAAGTCAGTTGGATTTTGTGTCACGGTCTGGTTGGATAAGCTCAGAGTCTGATATCAAATATGTCTTGATTGAAATCTTGCCAAAATGACCAACTTCCTGTATGACTTCAGGCAAGACTTTACTTACCTTTCTTAGTCTTAGTTTCTTCCTAATATCTACCTCCTATATCTGTTGTGTGGATCAGAGACGTCATGTAAGCAGGGTCACCAACTCCTGGTTTGCTTAGGGATTTCCTGGCTTTAGCCCTGAAGATCTAGGATGTATCCTAGAAGCCAAGTAAGTTCCAGGCAGCCTAGGATCGCTGATCGCCCCTGGAGAGTCCTGCCATGGAGCAGATGCCCATACACTCTGGTTTCTTTCTCCTGCTTCTCTTTTCAGACATTCTATTTTCTTACATCTTTGATTCTCCTCTCCTCTTTCCCCCATCACCACCTTATTCTAAAAGATCTTTCAATCCTGCCTGAGAGGATAACTTTACAGTGCCAAAGGTTTGTCTCCTCCTAGGAATTGTGCATTTTACAAGGAGACTTTTTATTTAAGTCCAAAGAAATGAATTTATGATGATACAATTTCGGCACAATGAGAGGGCAGTGGGAAACCTCTGAGAGAGGAGGCTTTCTGTTTTTATTAATTCTGCAAGGTTTATTGAGTGCTTGCTATGTGCTAGGCCCTGGGCCAGGCACCAAGGATACTGACTGAATAAACAGACTCAAGCCTGCCTTCTTGTTGGAAGACTGGCGAATGCTCGTTTCTAGCTGGGCTTGTTTGCAGACGCCATGGCGCTTTATCCTGAACTCTCAAGCAACAACCCTGGAATCACTTCTTACATTTTCCCTATCCTCACCAAAGGGAATATCTCTCAGGGGTGTAACACATGCCCTTTTCTCAGGATGCTCTTCAGAACTAAAAGAACATAGAAAATGTGATGTAGGGGTGAGAGGCTTGCTCAGAATTTAGCAGAATTGCCAGACCATGACACAGATGTCCCCTAAGGCATCTGGGAGACTTCAGAAACATTCCGGGTCTGTCTTTTGGGGACTTTGTGTCCCACTTGTTGTGCAAAAGGGGCAAACTGTGGCCTCTGTCAGTGTTTCTGCTGGGTCTCTTGAGGAGCCATTCATTCTGATCAGATATGTCATGGTTAGAATTGCACCAAGGGGCAGCCCTGAGAATCTCCATGATTCCATGCAGCACTTAGGCCCCCAGGCAAACATCCAGCCAACATGGCACAGTTTGAATTGGCTTTGGCCACAGTGGTTAGAAGAGGAATAGAGAATGAAGAGTCCTTTAGGCAAATGGTCATTCCTCTTTGGGGTAGTATGTTGTCACTTCTTCTAAATGGCCTAAAAGTTGAAGTGCATGTGTGTGTGTTTTTGTGTGTGTGTGCAAGTGTGTGCAGTTATGTGGAACTCTGGGAGTCCGTGCAGGGTACTGTGTTAGAAGCCAGGACTATATTCAGCTATGGCCCCACCAATGCATTACATGAAGCTTATGTAAAATACTTAGTGTCTCAATTTATTCAGTTGTAAAATGAGGACAGCTTTGTTAGGCTTTGCATGTTTGTAGATTTGTCGTGGAAGATCAAACTACCTTATCGCACAATTGCACAACTGACATTTTAACATCTTATAATTCAAATGCATCTTCTAAGCAACAGCATTACGCTTGTTTGCTAGAGGCTCCTGTGCAAACTACCACAAGATGGGTGACTGAGACAACAGGAATTTATCATCTCACAATTTTGGAGGCTGGAAGTCTGAGGTCAAGGTGTTGACAGGGGCACACTCCCTCTGAAGGCATTAGGGAAGGGTTTGTTCCATCAAAGCCTCTCTTCTAGCTTCTGGTAGTTCCTTGACTTGTGGAGCAGAACTCCAGTCGTCACATCATGTTTTCCCTGTATGTGTGTCTGTCTCTTAGCTTGTAGTTCTTTTTATTTGAATACCAATCAACCAGTCATATTGGAGCAGGGGCCCACTCCATTCCAGTATGATCTCATTTTAACTATTATATAAAGTGATCTTACTTCCAAGTAAAGTCACAATCTGAGATACTAGGGATTCGTGAATATATGAATGTGGGGGTACACAATTTAACCCACAACAGCTGTCTTATTATAATAATTGGTAACATTTTTTTCTTTTAAATCAATGATGTGTCTTATAAGTGGTGCTATTTTAGAATCCATGAAATGCAGTAGTTTAATATATATGAAGCACTTAGCACAATACCTGCCATAGAGTGAACACCCAACTAATAATAATTGTTCTTATTATAATGATAGTGAGTATATTCTCTGTAGCTCAGTTTTGTTGTCTGCCACATCGGGACGAGACTACCTATATGGCAGAATTCTTGCTGGGCTTGAAGAGACACTGCCTGTGACCAGCTCTTGTTCTTGCATTTAGCAGGCACTTAGCAATCACTCTCCTTTCCTCTTTCATGGGGTCCAACCCAGGACCCAATCTCAGTCCACATCATTTGCCACATTTTCAGTGCTCAGCAACTATCTGTTGGATGAATGAATAATGAGCTAGGTGATTCTAACAGTTGAGTTTTCTTCTGAATGATAATAACTAGAATGCAGCTTAAACTATCTTAGTCAAAGATGGAACTTGGTTCATGAACTTGAGCCATAGCAAGGATGCGGATGGGGCTGGCTTCTGTGGTAACTGGAGCCAGGCACACAGAGGCAAGCAGCATTCTGGTTTCTCATCTTTTTCTTTGCATGATGGCTTTATTTTCTCCTTCCAGACACAGACTTCTTTTGTATGGCAAAGAGATGCTACCATTAGATCCCTGTTCACATCTTGAGAGTCTACCAGACAGAGTGGAATATTTATCCTTCTTAGGGTCTAGGAGACGTGACTTGTCTCCTCTCTGCTGCCAGGAATCATGGTACCCGATTGCCTGGGCAGGAAGGGGTCATGGCTGATCTTATATATCCCTTCTTTTACTCCTATGAAAGCTGATCCTGCAGGGTCTGAGGCCCTAGGATTCAGGACTCCCTTGTGCTATTCCTGAGACCCTGTTTCCTTCTCCACTCTTGAGATGTTGGTGGGGACAAGACTTTCCATTTTGCCCCACTGAGCGGACACTCCTGTTTATATTTATGTAGTCATGAGAATGAACTTTTTCTCCTGCAGCCAGTACTGCCTGGCAGGCAGACAGCAGTGGCAGTGACCATGGGGGCTGCAAAAGCTGCTCAGCAAACATATGCATTCTCACTTTGCTGGCCAAGAATTCAGGTCACCCTGTAGCTACGCAGACCCTAATACCCGCAACTTCAGCCTTCTGCATCATTGGCCCCTTTCTCAATCTAAACCTTTCTCTAGACCCCTTCCCATTCCAAGCATAGACTCCTCTGAGATTCCCCTCCCTCCTCTCCCTTTCTTTCTTCCCCTTCTCCCTCTCTTCCCCTCGCCCCTGCCTCTCTCTCTCTTTCTTCTCCATCCCCATTCTCATCTTTATTCCCTCTCTTTTCTCTTTCTTTCTCTCTCTCATTACTACTGTGAAAAAAGCTGTTTTGGGAATCAATTGGCAGGCTCTTATTGGCAGGCACCTCTATCAGCGGTCAGTGAAAGCTACAGGTATTCTCCCCACCGCCCCACCACTAGGAGATTTATTATGTACTTTCTGAACTCTGCCACATGCATCCCCTGAGTCAGCAAGTTGGCGCAGAAACAGCCCTCCACTCTGTCCGTTGCAGCCACCTATGCTTTAAGATACTTTAACACACACCTTGTACAAAGGGTCAAGGAGATAGCAGTTGCAAGTTCCACTCAGACAAGAAAAACTAGAGGACAAAGGTGGGAAAGAGGCTGCTGGGCTCCCCAGATTCTTGTGCTGTGTTTACTAGGGACCAAGATCTGTATAATCATTATTTCTAGCCAACTTCATACTCTGAACACCAGTCATTTAATCAGTGAAAAACTCCTTCCAACATCTCATCTGCTAATTAATGACCCTCTGGAGCAGATTTAATTAGAGATGTTTGAAATGTTTGAGGTGGCATCTTCTGAAGTTTGATCTCTGATTAGAGTTCCTCAGACACTAGCCAAACCCCCCTGGGATGTGGACTCCTGATTAGGGAACTCCAAATGTTAATAAACTGGCCCAGGGTGTAGATTAAAAGTAACTTGCAAACTTACATATCTACATTATTTCTCTCTCTCATGTCAGTGTTTATAATGAGCACTTTAAAATAAACTCTAGTAGTTGAATCCTTGTCCTCATCCTCTTTGTTCATGGAGCTGGTACAACTTTGTAATTACAGACTCATGTTTATTAGAAATATCACATTTTTGTTTTTCTTGTCTTTTCACTGTCAGCTTTACTTAGATGCCATCGGTTTCGGGGCTAATGTTTTTTCTCTGTTCTAGGATCTTTTTCAGGACACCTCGTTGCATTTAGCCAGTAAGTCTCCTTTGGTCTGTATTTCTCAGTCTTTCTTTGTTTCTCATGACTCTGACAGTATTGAAGAGCAGTGATCAGGTATTTTGTAGAATGGAGAATCAGTTTGGGTTTATCTGCTATTTTTTCTTGATTAGATCAGGGTAATGGACTTTTGGAAAGAACTGCTACACAGTGGAAATGTCCTTCTCATCACTTTTCATCAGGGGACACAAGAAAGTATTTGTTTAAGGTAGTGTTTGCCAGATTTCCATCTTCTTCCTTTCTATACTTTATTCCTCTGTTCTTTGGATGAGAGTCATTGAGTTGAACTCACACTCAAAGCAGAAGAAGGGAGAGGAATGTTTCCATTCCATTTCCTGATGGTGGAAATGTCTACAATATCCACGTAACATATTCATAGGTTCTGGGAATTGCAGTGTGACCATCTTTGGGAAACCATTATTCTGCTGCCACAGCTCCTGTGTCCCTTTGACATGCCCCATCAAATTTCCTTTTTGTTTTATTAATTTAAATTAATCTCTGAGCCCCACTGCACAAGGTTCTAGCATGTTCCATCAGATGACTATTGCAACTTCTCCTCCTGGGTCTTCCCAATGTCTTGAGTGGTGGGAGGGTCTTAGGTAGCCCCAAAGCATTGGTCCACACTGGTTACTCTGGGGTGGCCCAATGTTCCAGCTCACCAAGTCCACTGACCTCTGGGGTCTCTGCTGTCAAGCTTGGGACTTGGCCTAGAGATTGGGGTCTCACTGGTGTCCTACCACCCCTAGGGTGATGCTACCTTTGGGAACATCTAGGAGTTTTCCTTCCATCTTTCTCCCGACCCTCAAGGCAGAGTGTTCACTTATCCCTTTCTCTTGGTGACATCTAATATAATCATGACAATTAATTGACATTTTCAAAGTATGGAAAAAGCTATTGACTTCAAGCAAGGTCTGCTTTCTTCAAAATTCTCCAAGTCAAGGAAACACCTGTGGGACATGGCTGAGCAGGGGGAAAAAAACAAACTAAGAAAAAAACACAACAACATAACCTCTCAAAAATTATCTTGTCATATTAAGTTAGGGAAGGCTTTGGAAAATAACTTTTAAATAGTGGAAATTCATTTGGAGGATGGAGATTTTCCTACCCTGGCTCAGCACCATCAGCTGCAAAGGGTATTTCTCAATTATGAAGCAGGTACCTGGTGGGGTTCTAAAACTTGTACCTGGAATTTGTTATAATCAGCTATGATAAGACAGAAGATGCTAAAATGATTGCCATGGAGGAAGAAATTTACACCCACAGACCCCTAGAAACAGGAGACACATCACACGGGGGCCACATGGGGCTATGCCAGGGTTGGTCACGAGGCAGGAGGGGAAAACAGGGAAGGCAAGGTCAAGAGCTTTTACTGATGTTTTCACAGGAAAGAATCAGCAAGTCAAGGTAGATACCCTAAGTAAGCTTAGGATTGAATACTTTGAATAATTTTGATGGACTCTGGGCTGAAAGGGTGGTTTCTAGTTAGCAAGGAGTTGGCCCTGGAGTAATGGAGGGTAGGGGAGTTGTGAGAATAGTGGTGTATGAGGATTTGAGAATAGTTGGTCTGCACAATAAAAATGAACTCACAGGGGAGTCATTGGCTACCTCTGGGAATTAATTAGCCCTCAGAGGGGCAGTCTTTCCCAAAGCCAGGACCCAAATGCTAGAATATCAAGAAAATAAGAAACTACAGTCAACACAGGGATCCAGCAGACAAGGGGTCAGCCAACCGAGGGAGGAAGGACAAGATTTCTCATTAGTGAAGCAGTAGCTTTTTCACAGGAAGATACTCATGTGCTCTCCTACTTGAATGATGAGTACTTGAATTGCTTTTATGTGTGCAAAGCCTTTCTATAAAAATGGGATGGATGGGGGTGGGGCAAGATGGCGACGGGGCAGCTCTGTCTGTGAAACTCTCCACCGAGGAGAACGTGAAGAGACTCTGATTCTCTCCCTGGAGGTTGCAGATCCCATCGTCTGCAGCCTGCTCTTCACATGGAGCTCGACCGTTGACCTTGCTGAGTCATCACCAAGGTCTGGGCAGCTACTGTGTTGGCTGCTGCTACCACCGCTGCCGGCTGGGGCAGCATTACACATCACACCGCCGGTGCCTGGGACA
>NW_007083991.1:164010-165160 GCF_000164805.1 Carlito syrichta
GGGAACAAGATGGCGACAGCATAGGTGAACTTGTGAGATTCTCCGAATGTGAGTTCCCAAAAAGACTCTTACTTTTCTTCCCCCAGCCCCCAGCCCACCACCAGCAAGTGCTGGTCCGAGGCCTGGGGACCCCTGGTCCCACACAGGGCTGGATACTGCAGCCCCCTGCTGCTGCTGTTCCACCACATGTGTAGGAGTCTCGGGTCTCAGATAGCTCCCTGGTTACATCATCTCTCATCGTCATCAAGCCACTGGTCACTCAGGGAGGCTCTGGGCGCCTGCCCCTCAGAGACACCGGTCCCATTCCTGGCTGAAGTACCCTGTGGAGGGCCCAGGGCCACTCTCACCACTCACCACCTGCCTGTTGGAGCTTTGGAGCTCTGGAGCTCCAGGCCCACCCTGCCTGAGGCACTCAGCCTGTGACCCCAAGCTTGGGGACCCAGACAAGCAGAGAGAAAGGGATCTATGAAAGAGAATCTGCCTCTGCCTTTCTCCAGGCAGAGATTTCCATTGCCCTGACTACCTATCAACAAACTCCACCTCGGTTCCTAATGTAACGTTGCTAAACAGGAGACAAAGCCCCACCCCTAAGCTGAATCAGATAAAGGCAACTTCCAGGCAGTCAAACCCAAGCTGTGAGTAAACCTAGCTGCCTGCAATTGAAAAACAAAAGGGAGAGGCCAGAGACCAGAGCTGAAGTGATTTAGTCTGATCTCTTATTGTGACTTATGATTTTATCATTTTGACTGTTTATTTTGATCACATTCATTGTTTGCCTTCTGACTTATACTGTTTCATGTTTATATTGGTCTGTCTCTGTGTAGCTATCAGTATTCTTTAGGAAATCTTTCTTACGTGTCTTCTTCCACTTCTCTCCGGCCTTGTGTCTCTTTCTCATCTGATAGTTGCTATGTATGTCTGTTTTCCCTCTCGCTCTTCTCTCTCTCTAACTTCCTACTGACTCCTCCTTCCTCTATTATGTTCCTCTTTTATATCCCCATTTTAATCTAGGAACCAAGACTACATACTGATGAATGGACAGATGGTAAGGCAGAGGGAAATAGGTTCCAGTGTGCTCATACACCTGTTTGTGGATGCTAGAATCAACATATACACTCTGAACCATAGCTTCCCTCTCAATTAAACCTCA
>NW_007083992.1:0-1833 GCF_000164805.1 Carlito syrichta
GGGGTTCTCAGGCTTCTGAACCAATAAAATAAGGGAGTTACTGTGCTGACTGGGATGATTCAACCTAACTACTAAGGGGGAAATTGTAGCACTATTCCACAATAGATTTAAGGATGAGTTTGTTTTAAATAAGAGATCCTTTAGAGCAGCAGTCCACAGTCTTTTTGGCATCAGAGACCAGTTTCTTGGAAGACAATTTTTTCATGGAGTAGAAGGGGATGTTCAGTCAAAATCTCACTGCTAAGGTCAATCTGTATTTGCAGCTGCTCCCCAGCACTAGCGTCACTGCCTCAGCTCCACCTCAGATTATAATTTGTAGCACATAATCTAGATCCCTCACATGTTCAGTTCACAATAGATTTTGTGCTTCTGAGAGAATCTAATGCCTCAGCTGATCTGACAGCAGATGGATCTCAGGAGGTAATGCAAGCAATGGGGAGCCACTGTAAATGCAAACAAAGCTTTGTTTGCTTCACTGCTGCTCACCTCCTGCTGTGTGGTCTGGTTCCTAACAAGCCCTGTCCATGGCTCAGGGTTTGAGGACCGTGCCTTTGAATGCCTCCCAGTATTGCATTGTGATTGAAGTTCATGGAAAATTACAACAATCTTACTCAGATAGAACTCTAATGTTCCAGACACTTCTGGAATCATGGTTTATATCATCCTATCAGGTAAAGAATCATGACCAGTTGAAGTACTTGATTAAGTCAAAAGAATATGGAGTGGGTAGTGGAAGAAGGTAGTTTTAAATATCAGCTATGGCCATGTGATAGATTACAAAAGTGAGGTCTATAACCATCACAAATATCTCCTCCTTATCTTGTTCCTGAATTCATATGTGTGCATACATGTGTGGAAGCATATGCATGTGTGTGTACACTGTATAACATCTTTGTTCTCTCCTCTGTCTTGTTTCTTTATGATGTAGTATAAGAAGCTTTGACTTTATAGTCTGTTTAGGTTATAGGCTATCAAGGACAAGACTAAACATCATTCAAGGACTTTATATCTTCTTATGAGAAAGGAGTTAGTGTGTTTTGGTTGCACACAAGATATTGTATCATGCTAGGCAGAAATATGACCTTGATATTGTTTTTATTTGGAGGTTGAGTATGGTTTGAGAAAATCCATTTTGGTGCTTAGCTGACAAGGAGTAGAGTTAAAGTTGTGAACTTTGTTTGTCAACTACAGATATTTGATCATAAATTATTCTGGTGTTTGTTTCTGTGATGGTGTTCTGAATTCATCATTATACTATCATACAGAATAATTTGGTCACCCTAAAAGTCTCTTTTGTTATACTTATTTAACTTGCAACCACCCAACTCATGCCAAAACCTTATTAACCACTGAGCTGTTTACTCACTGTATTATTATTTTCAGAATGCCATAAAACTGGAATCATACATTAATCAAGCTTTTCATATTAATTTAAGTTCCTCAATGTTCTTTTTTGGCTTGATAGTTCATTTAGTTGTATTGATGAAAAATATTTTGTTGTATGGATTTACCACAGCTTTGTCTATGTACATGTTAAAGTGTATCTTGGTTGCTTCTAGTTTAGACAAATATAAATACAATTGTGATAGACACTCGTGTGCAGGGTTTAATGTGTACATTACTTTCTAATTCAATAGAGTAAATACCTAAGAATATGCTAAATGCATCACATAAAAATACTATACTGTCTTTGTAACCAACTGCCAAAAATCTTCTAAAGTTGCTCTGCCATTTTTTTATTTTTGGCAGAAAAGCAAAAGTTATTTATTAAAATGTGAGTATTTATTCTGACATGTTTAAGCTTCAGTCTCCTTTAAAGTACTTTCTTTTTGA
>NW_007083992.1:2642-4324 GCF_000164805.1 Carlito syrichta
CCAGTAAGAATGGTCATCATTAATAAATAAAAAATGTGCTACAAGTGCAGACAAAAGGGAACACTTACACACTGATGGTGGGGGTGCAATCTAGTTCACCCTCTATGGAAAGCAATGCGGTGATTCTAAAAGAACTAAAAGTTGACCTTCTATACAACCCAGTAATCCATCTCCTGGGAATATGCCCAGAGGAACATAAATTTTTCTACAAAAAAGACCCCTGCACATGCCTGTATAATGCCACACTATTCACAATAGCAGAAACATGGAACCAACACCACTGCCCTTCAAAAATGGACTGAATAAAGAAAATGTGATACATATACATGATGGAATATTACACAACCATAAAGAAGAACAAAATCATGAACTTCACAGGAAATTGGATGGAGTTGAAGCCCATCATATTTAGTGATCTATCACAGAAGCAAAGAAGCAAATACTGCATGTTTTCACTCATTAGGGGGCCCTGAACATTAATCAAATTAGCAAAAGGGAGGAATCAGCAGTCACTGGGCATCCCTAGGCAAAGAAGTCATGGAGGGGGTGCACATAAGAACACAAAGGAGCCGGACTCGGTTGCTCAGCCTGTAATCCCGCGCCTTTGGGAGGCTGAGGTGAGTGGATTGTCTGAGCCTGCGGGTTCGAGACCTGCCTGGGCAGCAAGACCTCATCTCTACAATAAATCAAAAAATCAGCCAGGCATGGTAGCACATGCCTGTAATTTTGGCTACTCAGAAGGCTGAGGCAGAAGGATCGCCGGAGACCAGCAGGTTGAGGCTGCGGTGGCCAGGAGCGGCCACTGCACTCCAGTCTGGGGGACAGAGTGAGACTTCAAGTCAAAAAAAAAGAGCACAAAGGGTGCCTGATCCCATACCAGGGGGAGTGAGGACCAGTTGGAGACTCAAACTTCACTTGTATTCAGCCTACTTGTGTAGTCAATACTTGTATTCCACAACATATGAAAAGGCACACACAATATCAAAGAAGAAAAAAAGCAGAATGAGTCCCAATACCTGATTTTAGGAGTTATTTTTAGTCAGAAAAATGTACCGGTGAAAGAATGCATTAATCAACAAAACAGAATAGAGAGTTTAGAAACTGGCTTGGAAACAAATGGTGCTTGAAAAATTGGACCTCCACATGTAAAAAGTGAACTTAGACACAGATTTTGACGTTCTACAAAAATTAGCTGAACATGAAATTTATAAAATAAATAAATAATGTAAAATGATACGACCTCTTGAACATAGAAAAAATCTACATGACCTGGGATTTGGAAATGAGTTTTTAAATAAAACACCACTAGTATTATTCATGAATACAAAATTGGCATGCTGAATGTTATTAAAACTACTCTGTGAAAGAAAATAAGAAATTAAAAAGACAGACAAAGCATATGCAAATTGTATATGTGCTAAGGAAGTTATATTCAAAATACGTTATGAGAGGATCCCCCACAAAAAAATGGAATCAGTTTTGAAGGGGTGATCCGATGTAATACACTCGAATTTATTCCTCCAGATCAAACTAGAAGTCAGAGTTTTTTATCTGAAAGCCAGGCGCACACTACCACGCCCGGCTAATTTTTTGATTTATTGCAGAGATTGCCAAGTTGCCCAGGTGAGTCTCGAACCCACAGGTTCGGGCAATCCATTCACTTTGGCCTCCCAAAGCATGGG
>NW_007083993.1:0-1204 GCF_000164805.1 Carlito syrichta
TCGAGCTCTTTTGCTATTGCCAACACATCCACATTTACTTCCTCCACTGAGGTCTTGACCCCCTCATAGTCATCCATGAGAACTGAAATCAACTTCCTCCAAAGTACTGTCAGTTGATATTTCTACCTCCCCCCTGAATCATAAATGTTTTTAATGGCATATAGAATGTTGAGTTGAGTCCTTTCTAGAAGCTTTTCATTTTACTTTGCTCAATTTACTGTAATGTAATTACCACAATCACTAATCACTATCTATAGAAGCTATAGCTTTATGAAATGTATTTCTTTTCTTTTCTTTTCTTTTTTTTTTTTTTGCGTTGGAGTCTCACTCTGTCGCCCAGACTGGAGTGCAGTGGCCACTCCCGGCCACCGCAGCCTCGACCTGCTGGGCTCCGGCGATCCTTCCACCGCAGCCTTCCGAGTAACCGGAATTACAGGCATGCGCTACCACGCCTGGCTGATTTTTTGATTTATTGTAGAGATGAGGTCTCACTGCCCAGGCGGGTCTCCAACCCGCAGACTCAGGCAATCCACTCACCTCAGCCTCCCAAAGGCGCGGGATTATAGGCTGAGCCACTGAGCCCAGCCTGAAATGTATTTCTTAAATAATAAGACTTGAAAGTCAAAATTACTCTTTCATCCATGGGCTTCAGAAACATTACTCTTTTTGTACACTTCCATCAGATCTCTTGTGTGACTAACTGCATTGTCAATGAACACTAATATTTTTAAAGAAATCTTTTTTTTCTGAGTATGAGTTCTTAGAAGTGGGTTTGAAATATTCCATAACCCATTTAAACAAGCTGTAAACAGATGTGCTGCCATCCAGGGTCTTTCATTCCATTTCTAGAACACAGGCAGAGTAGATTTAGCATTAGTGTTAATGGCCCAAAGATTTTTGAAATGGTAAATGAGCATTGGCTTCAACTTAAAATTACCAGCTGTCTTCTGAAGATCTGAAGCCAGGCATTGATTTTTTCTCTCTAGGTACAAAAGTCCTACATGACATCTTTTTCTTATATAAGGCTGTGTTATCTACTTTAAAAATCTGTGATGCAGTATAGCCATCTTTATCAGAGTTCTTATCTAGATCTTCTGGATACTTGCTGCAGTTTTTGCATCAAGATATACTGTCTCAACTTGCCCGTTTATGTTATAGAGATGGCTTCTTTCCTTAAATCTCATTAACCTAAATTTGGCTAGCT
>NW_007083994.1:0-766 GCF_000164805.1 Carlito syrichta
TATCATATGATGAATTCTCAATTCCTTCTTCACATTTACTCTAGTAGCACTATCAATCCAATAACTTATTCATATGTTATAATAACACCTTGCATTTATTTTTAGGCATTTTTGATCAGTTATCTTTTAGATACTTTAAAATTAAGAACAAGACAAATAGTTATTGTTATTTTCTCGTTTTCTAATGTTATTTCCTTATGCAGATCCCTGTTTCTGATCTGCATTATTTTTATTTCCTATGGAGAACATTCTTAATATCTTTTCCAGGGCAAGATTGCCAACAATGATTTTTTGGTCGGTAGGGTTATTTAAGAAAGTTTTTTTTTTCTTCTGAAGGACAACTTTGCTGGATATGAAATTCTAGCCTTTTAAAATGTTTTTAACCTTTCAAATATTTTCCTCCATTTGCTTCTTCTGGCAGGGTATCTGACAAGAGAGTCTGCTGTAATAATTCTTACCCTTTTTCTTCTATAGTTAAAGTACTCTTCTCTCTGACTTTGTATATCTTTGCTGTGGAGAAAAATATGGGAACATCGTATAAGGATTATACATCTTTTCTTCTTTCCCATACCAGATTTGAAGGTGATTAAAATATAAAGCAAGAAACAAACCAAAAAACACACTCATTTGAAAACAAGTTACAATTCTGGGAAGTGCAAAACCCAACAAAATAATATTTTTTAATATATTTAATTTTTAAAAGTGTCCTCATAAGTCATTTTCTGAAAATTGTTAACTAACGTTTAAAACTTAGAAATTTCCAGAT
>NW_007083995.1:0-6329 GCF_000164805.1 Carlito syrichta
AAAGGAAAGCTGCTCATAGGTCTCTGCTGAGCCGCCCCAAGGATGTCCATTTGCTAAGGGAACTGCTCCTCACCACAAACCCTGTTCAATTTCTTGTTCTGCAAGAGCTTTATGGGTATTGCACTCAGTTTACTCCTCAACAACCTCCTGCAAACAAAACTCTACCTCAGACTCTGTTTTCAGGAAACTCAACCTCAGGAAAAACTATCTATACATTCTCTGTTACATTTCTAAATGCAGCAATCTACCGAGCCCTTCAAGATGCCTTTCAGATTAAATGACAAGTTCTCATTTAAGAATGGATAAGCTGGGGTTTGATCCAATCTTCTTTTCATGAAATCCACTGGAATGAATGGACAGTATGCCATGATCTAATAGCTCATAGGAGGCAGAGTTTTCCATTTCAAGCAGTGCGATTCAAGCAATTATGCAGCAATTATTTAACTTTTAGCACAAATAATGGAATATACTCTACAAATTAATTGTCACCTTTTTAAAGTGTGACAATTGTGTCCCAGAAAACTACCAAATACTAAGATAAATTTCTCATTTGCAAGATTGTGAATTCCATCTCTTCAGAGTCATTTAATCACAAGTGTTTTTGGAGGGACTTTCATGCACCCAACACTGAATGTGACAGGGGCTGTGGTGAAAACACTTAGCATGGCATCTCTTCACAAAGAGCTTGAAATCAGGAGGGGATTCAAGAAGTATATTCATCATCAAATATAGGAAAACAGAATTGCGTTCAACACTATGGTTTTCTAACTGCCAGATACTGTTGGTTGCTCAAATCTTTTTGCCTGCAGAGTTCTCCTTTTTTTGGAACATGAATAAATTGTGATTAGACTCAATCAATGACAACAATCCTCTTCCTTATATGATAGGTTATTTTTCAGGTTCACTTCTAATTAAGAATGGCTCTGTGGCCTGCTTAAGGTTAATGAGATGTAAGAGTTTATCAGTAGGGGATTGTGGTGATACTTCTTGTTAGTCTTGCTTCCCTGAATGCAGATATGATATGATACCTCGAGCTGCATCAGTGTATTTATGTATGAATAAGCTATTTAAATTTGCATAAATCATATGTAACATAACACTTCTTACATTTTCACTGAACAATAAAGTTTTGAGATTTCTCAATGTTTTATATGTAGATATATTTTCTTCCTGTTAACTGAGAAATAAGCCATCAAATAAAATTATAGCAACATAAATATATGCCGGGCTCGGTGGCTCAACCTGTAATCCCATGCTTTGGGAGGCTGAGGTGAGTGGATTGCCTGAGCCCGCGGGTTTGAGACCCACCTGGGCAACTTGGCAAGACCTCATCTCTACAATAAATCAAAAAATCAGTCGGGCGTGGTAGCACTTGCCTGTAATTCCGGCTACTCAGAAGGCTGAGGTAGAAGGATTGCTGGAGCCCAGCAGGTCGAGGCTGCGGTGGCTGGGAGCAGCCACTGCACTCTAGTCTGGGTGACAGAGTGAGACTCCAACTCAAAAAAAATATATAAATGTAAAGTTTGTTTTAATGTTTTCTCATTATAAGTTAAGCAGCAATAGATATCTAAAACCAATTCTTGTTCTCGTGCAAAATTTTAGGAATTTTTGAGAGTCAATCTACAGCCCCTTTTTTCCCCTAGATACTGATAACTGAGTCTGTAGTACTTATAAGAAAAAGCATATATGCCACCAAACTTATATGAAAGCACCAATTTCTCCACATATTTTAAAAATTGATATCATCAGACTTCTACAGTGTTGAACTTATTTAAAACATAACTTATTATAGGTTCAATTTTGTATAATCTGTTTGGATTTCATTGCATTTCTGCATATTTGGAAAAATGTAAATGCAACATTTGTAAGAAAAAATTTTCTATCATTATTATTTATTTTTATTTTTAATCATAAAGATATGTCTTGCCAAGTTGCCCGGGCTGGTCTTAAACCTGCATGCTCAGGCAATCCACCTTGCCTCGGTCTCCCAAAGTTCTGGGATGACAGGCTGAGTCACTGAGCCCAGCCTGTGTCATTAATTTTGAAAAGCAAAATGTTATACTTGAAGGACATGTTGACCAATAATTATGTACCATGGTCTTCTTCACTAGTCCCATCAAAATACTTAATGCTAGAATTTTTTTTCATCTCGGACACTGTAGTATTGCTCCACTTTTTAAAAATTTCTTTGGCCATTTGAATCTGTGGTGAATCTGATTATAATACAAGTTTGAGCTGAGATCATTTCTATAAAATCATCTCCAATAAATAGTCCAACAACTTAACTTATACTTTGAGGATCATTTGGAAATACCTTGACACCTGGATTATCAATAAACACTTCTAATTTTCTCTTTGGATTATATTTTGTTTACTCAGTGTCTGATTTGTTCTCAACCAGTACTAGATTCACTGTCATAGATTATCCGTGTTATATTTCTTTTTTTAAAATTTGAATTGGAGTCTCACGGCCACTGCAGCCTCGACCTGCTAAAGTCAGGTGATCCTTCCAACTCAGCCATCCAAGTAGCTGGAACTACAGGCATACGTCGCCATGCCTGGCTATTTTTTTTTATTTATTGTATAGATGAGGTCTCATCAAGTTGCCCAAGCTGGTCTCTAGTCCGTGGGCTTGGGCGGTCCACTCGCCTCAGCCTCCCAAAGTGCTGGGATGACAGGCTGAGCCCTGAGCTTGGCATATCTGTGTTATATTTCTGCATTTACATTGCATCATTACAACACTATCTGACTTACTATCACTAATAAGTTAACTAGATTCACCTTCGACCTGAGAAATCTCTTTTTTTTTCTCAGAGTCTCACTCTGTCACCCAGACTGGAGTGCAGTGGCCGCTCCCGGCCACCACAGCCTCGACCAGCTGGGCTCCCATGATCCTTCCACCTCAGCCTTCCAAGTAGCTGGAACTACAGGCGTGTGCTACCACGCCTGGCTGATTTTTTGATTTATTGAAAAGATGAGGTCTTGCCAAGTTGCCCAGGTGGGTCTTGAACCCGCGGGCTCAGGCAATTCACTCATCTCAGCCTCCCAAGGTGCGGGATTACAGGCTGAGCCACTGAGACCAGCAGCATATATTTCTTTATTTTCCATAATGATGATAAATTATTTCTAACTTTGAAGTCTGAAGTCCATGAAATTATCAAAATATAAGTATACAACACTGATTGCAACAAAGTTATGGCCAATCTGCGATTTTTTACCAACTATGTAAATCAGCAACATTGCACAGTAGATATCAGATAGTCACCTCAATTAACTTTCTCTCTCCTTGCCTGACTATTCATTTTCAAGCAAAACATAATAACACATACATATGGCAACACTGCAGCATTCAGAAACAGAATTTGCAATGATGTAAATTCACATCTCTGGCAACCAGGAACAGAATTTGGAATGATGTGAATTCACATCAGTGGTTGCAAATGAGTTAATATAGTCCCCAATGATTAGCAGTCAATATTTTGCTGCCTCCAAGAAATTCACCTCACTGCAAAGGGTAACTGTAGGCTCAAAGTTAAAGGCTGGAAAAGGATCTTTCTAGCAAATAAAATGCAGAAAAGAGTAAGCGTGACTATTCTGATATAAGACAAAGCAAATTTCAAACCATCAAAAGTTAAAAAAGACAGAAAGACACTAACTAAATAGTGATAAAAGTTTTAATTCACAGCAAGAAACATTCACCTTAAACATATATGCACCTATCACAGGAGCACCAGGTTTGATAAAACAATTACTTAGTAGACTAAGAAAGGACATAGACCTCCACACACTCATGATTGGTGACCTCAATACCCCACTAACAGCCCTAGGAGATCATTGAGGCAGAAGATATGGAGCCTTAGTTCATTGATCAAATGGATGAATAAACATTTACAGAACACTCCACCCAACAACTACAAAGTTTATGTTCTACTCATCAGCACATGGAATACAGTCCAGGATTGATCACATCATCAGACAAAAATCAAGTATGAATAATGCCATGCATCTTCTCAGATCACAGTGGGATAAGAATAGATATTGCTCCCAACAAGATCCCTCCAAAACACACAAAGTCATGAACACTAAACAACACACTGCTGAATGACTTCTGGGTCAATACAGAAATCAAGATAGAAATAAAAATTTCCTAGAAACAAATGAAAACAAAGACATCCTATCAGAATTTCTGGGATGACATGAAGATAGTGTCGAGAGGAAAATTCAGAACATTGCACATGCACATCAAAAAAAGAAAAATCACAAGAGCCTAATGTCACACCCAAGGGAGTTGGAAAGGCAAGATTATATAAATCGTAATTTCAGAAGAAAAATCCAGATTACTAAGATAAAGTCACAATTGCTGGATATAGAAAACAAAAATTTTATACAAAGGATCAACCCGGCAACAAGCTGTTTTTTTTTTTTTTGACTTGGAGTCTTACTCTGTCATCCAGACTGGAGTGTCACCCAGCTTCAACCTGCTGAGCTCCGGCGATCCTTCCGCCTCAGCCTTCCAAGTGACTGGAACTACAGCCGTGCACTACCATGCCCGGCTCATTTTTTGATTTATTGTAGAGATGAGGTCTCGCCAAGTTGCCCAGGCGTCTCGAACCTGTGGGCTCAGGCAATCCACTTACCTCAGTCTCACAAAGACACGGGATTACAGGCTGAGCCACCGAGCCCGCCTCAAACTGGTTCTTTGAAGGAATAAACATGATTGATGAATCCCTGGCCAGACTAACAAAGTAAAAACAATAACGAAAACAAAAAAGCCAGAGAGAAAATCCAAATAAACACTATTAGAAATGAAAAAGAAAAAAGGCAATATCACAACAGACCCCGAAAAAAATTCAAAAGATTATCAGAGGTTACTATGAATATCTGTATGTATATAAACTAGAAAATCTAAAGGAAATGGAGGATTTTCTTCCATCACACAAACTTCCAAGGTTGAATCAACAAGAAACTGAAACTTGAAACAGACCAATAACAATGCCGAAAATCAACTCAATCACAAGAAATTTCCCTGCCCCCCCAAATCCATGAATCAGAGGGCTTCCTAGCTAATTTCTGTAAGATATACAAGAAGGAACTGACACGTAGTTTGAAAATATTTTTTTCTGACCCATATGTTGTCTTTTCATTTTGTTGCTTGTTTCCTTTGTTGTGCAGAAGCTTTTTAGTTTGATATACTCTCATTTGATTTTTTTTGTCACCTAAGCTTTTGATGTGATAGTCAAAAAATTATTGCCAAGGCCAATAATTTTGACCAAGAAGCTTTTCCCTTGTTTTTTATTTCTGGGATCTTACAGTTTAAGACTTTACATTTAGATCTTTAATCCATCCTGAGTTGGCTTTTGTGTTCTCTATAAGATAAAGGTCCAGACGGGCTCGGTGGCTCAGCCTGTAATCCTGTGCCTTTGGGAGGCTGAGGTGAGTGGATTGCCTGAGCCCGTGGGTTCGAGACCCACCCGGGCAACTTGGCGAGCTCTCATCTCTACAATAAATCAAAAATGAACTGGACCTGGTAGCATGAGCCTGTAGTTCCAGTTACTTGGAAGGCTGAGGCAGAAGGATCACCGGAGCCCAGCAGGTCGAGGCTGTGGTGGCCGGGGAGCGGCCACTGCATGCCAGTCTGGGTGACAGAGTGAGACACCAACTCAAAAAAAAAAAAAAGGTAAAGGTCCAATTTCATTTTTTGCATGTGTATGGCCAGGCCTTAATTGCTCCTTTTTCACAGGGATTGTTGCCTGTTTTTTGGCCCAATTTTTGCCAAATAACTCCTTTTTGTCCTTCCAGTCTAAGCACAAGGGCATATTTCTTAGGATGATCATTTTTGCTCAATCGTTATTCTACCTTTAAAAGGTATCTTCAATAGAATATACAGTTTGCAAGAATGAGAACAATGTTTAACTTGCTCCGTAAGGTATTCTTGAAACATAGAAAAATTCCTAATACTTAACAAGTACTGAGTAGCATTTGTTACATTCAATTGAAACTTGAAAATCATTCCTATTTGTTAGTTTTGTGAGAGGTGGGTTTTCATGAGGCGTTTGTAATTCTTTACATTTTAAGCGATGTACAAGACATGCCAACAGAATATCATTTATGGGTAACATGAAGCATTCTAAAGGATATATATTGATTATTTGAATTGTCTGTGGAGGAAAGATTACTTTAAATTGATGTTTCTTCTGAATTCTATTTTCAAGTTGTTTGTAAGTAGAAAATAGAGTTTATATGACATTATAAGACTGTTATATCTTTACTAAATTCACTGCTCAATTTTTAATAAAAATATATGCATTATTTATTTCCAAATTTAACAC
>NW_007083996.1:0-1306 GCF_000164805.1 Carlito syrichta
AAAGTGAACGTAGTTAGAAAAGCATACCAAACAGTTTTACAATGAGTCTAAGTACCAGTTATACCTACTCACATGCATCTTTGTTTAATATTTTTGAGGGTTTCAGATATTCTTTACACTCAATATTTATTAAATGTGGTTTAAAATCTTTTTATTGTGAAACAGATAAAACCACACAAAGGATATATGTGGCTTAATGAATTAGGTAGACTTACAAACTTGCAACTGCAGCTCATGTTGAGATAGAAGTTTGTTACCCATCCCAGAAGACATGTCCAAGGACCTCATCCTGATCACATCCCCTCCTCTACCTCCAATGTATCCCCTGTTTGACTTTATTGTAATCTCTCTTTGCTTATTTTTAAAATGAATATATCACCTAAATTGTGCTTCTATAAGCACTATAACTTAACTTTGCTGATTTTTAAACTCTATTTTCTTTTTTTTTGAGTTGGGGTCTCTGTCACCCAGACTGGAGTGCTGGGCCTTGACCTGCTGGGCTCCGGAGATCCTACCACCTCAGCCTTCCGAGTAGCCGGAACTACAGGCATGCGCTACCATGCCCGGCTAATTTTTGATTTATTGTAGAGATGAGGTCTCACCAAGTTGCCCAGGCAGGTCTCAAACCCACGAAATCAGGCAACCCACCCACCCCAGCTTCCCAAAGGCGCAGGATTATAGGTTGAGCCACCAAGCCCGGCTAACTCGGCGTCTTTTACATCACAAGGGGCAGCCATTGTTCCACATAGAAATGGATTCCAGGCAGACTGATGGGCCACCTCCAACCCTCAGGTAATAAAGGAGTGAAACCTAGGACTGGCCCTGATGCTAGGAGTTGGAGGAAGCATTCGAATAATTGAAATGGTAAAAGAGCTTGCTGATCACAGAAAATGTCCAGGACCAAAAGAGGAATGGTGTCAGGAGAAAGTGCAGAAAGAGAAGGAGGACAGAATCAGATAATCACAATTTGTTGGTGACTGACATATTAGGATTGAAGGTAAAATTGTTTTCCTCTATTATCCCTGGTTGGATCTCTCTGGCTTGGTTATTGTGTCACTATCTGCAGTTATTTGTATTGCATCTCTCCTTCCTCACCTGAGGATTAGAGGTGACCCATCTGTTTGCATTGGACTCATTTCCACATGGGACACCCCCTTGTGATGTAGAAGCCACTGCACTGTCCTGTTACCACACCACCCTACTGGGCAATCTCTGCCCCCTACTTTCATTTTTCTATTCCATTCTTTCTAGAGTAGAGCCACTAGAATCTGAGGTGAAAATAAATTTACTCATGTCATGGCCTCTC
>NW_007083997.1:0-1877 GCF_000164805.1 Carlito syrichta
TTTGTGAGATTTTGACTGGTGTTGCATTAAATCTATAGATCAAGTTGAGTATAATTGTCATCTTAATATTGCTGAGTTTTCCAATTAACAAGCATGGACTGTAGGTCACTTTATTTAGAACTTTTTGAAATCTTTTTGGTAAATGGTACTGGTTTTTAAAAATTTCAATTTTTCACTGATAGTATATAGGAAACATTTTAATTTTGTATATTAACTTTGTGTTCTGTGACTTTTCAATATTTACATTTTAGTTCCAGTGAGATATTATTGTCATTTCTTTTTCTTTTTTTCTTTTTTTTGAGTTGGAGTCTCATTCTATTGCCCAGACTGGAGTGCAGTCTCACTTTTTGTTCATTCAGAGAGATCTATCCTCATACCTCTTTTACAGATTGTCTTGCCACCAATATTCTTATTATGAATTTTCTATGTCCCTGGTCATCCAGCCAAACCATAAGTCACTGACCATGAATTGATAGATAACTTCATGTCTGGCCATTTCTCCTTATAAATGATATGAGAAATCAGAGCTCAAAGCTCTTCCCACTGGAAAATTGTTCTTCATCATTGTCCTTCAGGGATATCCAGAAAGGGCCGTAGCGCTTTCAGCAGAGCCTATGATCAGGACCATCTTTAAACCAGGCCTGAGTTGTCTCCTTCTCTTTTATCTGATCATGGTAAATTTTTCATGAGTTCATAAGTGAAAACTAGAAAAGAAAAAGTAGCGGTGGACTATGGGTATTTGAGACACTTTTTCATGAAATTTACTTGTGTTTTGGGAGTCAACTTAGGTCCAATTCTATATACTTAATTTCTATGTAATGATACAGTATTTCTGCAAATGTCCAACTTTATGGCATTAAATGTTTGATAACAATCGATGGGTCTGTCAATTTGCCTGATAACTTTGTGGACAATGTGAAGCATCCAGTCTCTATTAAAACTCAGTAGAAGCTTAAAACTCTTTTCCTCAAAAGAAGAGTAGTTATCTGGGAGAGGATGGAAGCACTTTTTTTCTGCCTGTGCTATGATTTACCTGTAATACAGCAATCTGCTGAAAGCTCCAGATAGTATCTCTCTATTTGCCATAGACACTTCAAGTATCTGCTAGAATGCACGACCCAAGTGTCAGAGCAGCTTGTACAGCAGCCTGGATCTGTGGCAAAGCCTTCTCATATTCTGGACCCCTAAACACTAATAGATCTTTTTGGTCACTTGGAAAGTGAATCGTAATGACATACCCAGAAGAGAAATGAGTTTCTTCCAAAATCCCAAAAGGCCCACATACCTAATGGGATGCATTTTTGTTGTTGCTATTGTTGGAAGGGCCAGATTCAACAATTTATCCATCAGCTTAAAATGAATCATTGCCACTAGAATTCTAGAAATGTCACTGAGGTAGACAGGTCCAGTATTTCTGTTGAATATATTTGGTTCATATATCCATTCACTAAATGTCAAGAGTGTAAACAAGCAGTGTGATATTTGATGGGGAAAAAAGGAAATCAAGATCCTTGCAAATTAAATAATGACACAGAGCTAGAAAGTTGTTATACCCTTGAGACAGGACAGTGAAAGTATATTGCTAGCCTTATCATCTGAAAGTAAACTGCTTCTAGTGGGCCTTATTGACAAGAATGGAAGACAAAACATTTGCCAGAACATGTTAAATTGTCCAGTCAATAAAGTTAACTTGTCCTTCCACCTCAAGCTTCCAAGTAGCTGGAACTAAAGTCACGCACTGCCATGTCCAGCTATTTACTTTTTGGGGTTTATTGTACAGAAGAGGTCTCACCAAGTTGGCCAGACTAGTCTTGAACCTGTAGGCTCAGAAAATCTACTCACCTCAGTTTTCAGAAGTGATGAGCTACTGAGCCCAG
>NW_007083998.1:0-793 GCF_000164805.1 Carlito syrichta
CTAGCTAGTTAAGTCAACTAGTTATGTCAGCTAGCTAGCTTGTTAAGTCAGCTAGTTAAGTTGGCTTTCTATCAAGATATCTAGCTAGATAGCTAGCTAGTTATTTCAGCTAGTAAATTCAGCAGGCTAACTAGTTAGCCAGCTTGTTAAGTCAGCTAGTTAATTCAGCTGGCTAGCTAGTTAAGTCAGCTTGCTAAGTCAGCTGGCTAGACAGCTGCCTAGCTGTCTATCTAGCTAGTTAAGTCAGCTGGCTAGCCAGCTGGCTAGCTAGTTGTCACCTAGTTAACTCAGCTTGCTAGTCCACTTTTTAGCTGGGTAGCTAGGTAGTTAAATCAGCTGGTAAGACAGCAGGATACATAGGTAGCTATCTAGTTAAGTCCGCTGGCTAGCCACCTGGCTAGCTAGAAGTTCCAGCTAGTTAAGTCAGTTGGCTAGCCAGCTGGCTATCTAGATATGTCAACTTGTTGAGTTAGCTGGCTAGCCAGTTGGTTAGCTGGTTAAGTCAGCTAGTTAATTCAAGTGGCAAGTCAACTGGCTATCTAGGTAGCTCGCTAGTGAAGTTAGCTGGATAGCCACCTGACTAGGTAGGTAGCTAGCTAATTATGGCAGTTGGCTAGCTGACTGGTTAGCTAGTTAAATCAGCAAGGTAAGTGAGCTGGTGAGCCGGCTGGCTATCTAAGTGGCTAGTTGGTAAAGCCAGTTTGCCAGCCGGATGTCTCTCTAGTTAAGTCAGTTAGTTAAGTCAGCTGGGTTAGACAGCTTGCTAGCTAAGTGGCTGGCAATTTAAGCTGCC
>NW_007083999.1:0-1041 GCF_000164805.1 Carlito syrichta
GACTGCCTGAGCCCGTGGGTTTGAGACCCGCCTGAGCAACTTGGCGAGACCTCATCTCTACAATAAATCAAAAATCAGCCGGGCATGGTAGCGTGTGCCTGTAATTCCAGCTACTTGGAGGGCTGAGAAAGGATCGCTGAAAGGATCGCTGGAGCCCAGCAGGTGGAGGCTGCAGTGCCCAGAAGCGGCCACTGCACTGCAGACTGGGCGACCGAGTGAGACTTCAACTAAAAAAAAAAAGTATACATAATATTGAAAAATAACTTTGTTACTTACAAATACAGACAAAGAGAGTTCACCATTAATTTAGCCATGTTTTATACAATAGGAATCAAAATGTTTAGCTAATTCTGTCTATAAGAGTGTCAGAATCCTAAGTAAAATTTCCCTTAATACTAAACATTCCTCCAAGGGGAGTATATTTTGTAGTATTAGGGCATGAATGAAAATTATTTGACAAAGTGAAATACTTACAAATATGACTTGTCAATTTTCATATTCATACATGTTTTAAACTATGTACATATATATGTGTGTATACGTATATGTATAATACCAATTGAGGCTTTAATTAGACATTTTTCTTTGGTTAAGGGGTTACTCCAAATTGTCTGAAATGTTTTAGACTAACTCTTTAAGGAATAGTCCCTATAGTGAACAACTGCCCATCACATGGCAGCCCCAATGGTAATCTTTCTGTACTCCCATGTTATTCTGTGCTCTCCACAACTGGTCTTAATCAGTGTTCTTATTGAACCCAAAATAGAATTTAGGGTTGTTTTCCTTTCACTTTATGTTCCAGGAATTCTCATTTTAATTCCTTCTAAGATTATAGTAACCTCTGTGAAAAGCACAATTTATCATGTAGTCTTTATACAATGTCACATGATCTTGTTATATTTCTGACACTGGATTTTATTGCTTTCATAATTCATTGCAATATTTATAGAATCAATATCATGATGAATCATATATTTGTGATATCATACAATAAACAGCATGGCACACTAATAAATCACTCCTTTTTAGAGGGTAATGAAA
>NW_007084000.1:0-829 GCF_000164805.1 Carlito syrichta
TCATAATAGATAACTGAAATACCTGTCTTTAGAAGCTCAAGGTAAAACATCAACCATTTACTTTCATGGAGCTTCTATACCAAATCTTCCTCATCCTTGGCAAGTGAAGAACAACTATTTTCAGTGTTGCAGTCATGGGATAGATGTTTGGACTTACTATCAACCCTAAATTTGTAGATACAATTACCAAATAGATCACGGTCATTCATTTATCTATTTTAATATTTATTTGTATAGATAGGTTCTGGCTATGTTGCCTGGGCTGATCTCAAACTCCTGGCTCAATTGATCTTCCTGTCTTGGCTTCCAAAACTGCCGGGATTACAGTCATCCTGTACTATTTGTGAATTTAATCAACCAATCATTTTCTCAACATAGATGGGACACTTTCTCTGACTTCCTGAGTTAAAAATTCCTTCCCCATGTTCCCAAGTACCCAGACCCTGGATGCTAACTTTATCATACAGCATTAAACTGCTTGTCTTGTTCCTTCTCTCCCACTGAGCAGTAGCAAATTCATTGTGTTGTTCATCTTTGTATCCCTACCAACTAGGGCTAGTGCCTGCAGTAGCAGACCTATTCAAATTAAGCAAATCCAAACAAACATGAAACCCCCACTTAACTGAAGGAAGGCTGCTGGTTCCTGGACATAGAAGTAATTTGTTCAGACAGTCGCTGTGCTATAGGAGTTTACAGGTCAGCGCTGGACCCATTCTGTCCACTGCAGTTAGTGAGCTGCCATAATCGAGTCCTGTGGTCAGACCCAGGGACAACTGAGCAACGCACTGCCATCGGATGTGGAAAGGGGCCAAGGAAAAAGGATTCATTC
>NW_007084001.1:0-994 GCF_000164805.1 Carlito syrichta
CAATGTATTATTAGCAAATTTTATTATAAAAGTTACAGCAGACATAGGACCTTACTGATAAATTGACAAGACATTAAAGGACCTTGTGCAGTGGGTGCAGGTGGTTATCAAAGACAAGGAAAATGACCATTCCTTAAACTGTGAGGATACCAGTTCTCTCTGTTCACAAATGAGATAAGGATTTTATATTCCAACACACACCTTAATTACAACTGTCTTTTTAAGTTTATTAATTCTATAATTAGGAGTTATCAACTGCTGAAGGTTGTTAGTGAACCAAGTCTGGCATGCACTAAGATCTTTGCATTGACAAATTCATCTATATTTTTCACCTTCTCATCTTATGTTTAACACGGACAGAGTTTCAACTCATTTTACATGACTTGATATGTCTGATGACAGAAGCTGGTTTAGACTTGTAAATTCCAGCTCTGGGGTTCAATTAAGAAAGGGCCTGTGCTAGGTGGAGTCTGAAACAGATCTACATATACATTATTTCTGTTCAAGTTTGCCCTGGATGGCTTCTTGTGCAGTCAGATAAATGACTTCATGGCTAAACAACTGACCTTTGAAGCTTTTTTTCTGTCACTTTAAGCACATGAAAGAAATCTTCCCTTTACTTTCTTATCACCTCTTATTCAAAAAGTATGCTTTTCCTATGAGAACATGGCTGCTTTCTTAAAACCTCATCTCATTCCATAGTATGTAGCACAACACTTATGATGTTCTGAATTAGAAAAAGGAACCCTAAAAGACCTGTAAATAACCAGGGGGAAATGGTAAGGCAGGCAGGCACGCACACACACACACAAAACCTGTCAAAAATGATAGATCTGTAATTTGGAATGTCAGGGAAGAAACAGACTGGGAGAAGCAAAATCATTATCGTTTAGCCTCCTAGTAAAATTAATATGTCTTTTAGATGAAAAAAAATCTATATAACCAGTCAGTTTCTTTGACAGGAAAAGGTAGAAAGTGAACGTAGTTAGAAAAG
>NW_007084002.1:0-1173 GCF_000164805.1 Carlito syrichta
ACACAAGTGACATAATTCACAAGGCTTACGATGACATCGAGACTCTATCATTCGAACTTATGACCACTCAGAAAAAGGGAGTCAAAGGAGATTCCCATCTTGCAGTTGATGGGGGGCAGACTCCAGGGAGGTCAACGATCCTTTGAAGCTACTCACCGGGAGTGCCCAGGAGCTCAGGGAAGCACACCCTCTATCAGCTCTTGGGAATGTTGTTCAGGAATAAATGGGAGCGCTTGCACCCTGGGCCTGCCCTCCTCTAGGGGCTGTGACGAAACGGACAGACATCAGAGAGCCTCTATATCATTTCCCCAACTGTCAGTCGAAGCCACGATCTCTATCACGGGAAGAGCTACGTCATGCCGCCTTCACGGAAACGCGACTCTGCCTCTTTCCCTCCGCTGGCTGTCACACTCGATAGGCTCAGTCACGAGCGCAGGAATTCGAATAACACATGGGGTATAGAGCGTGACGGCTTAAACATACGAACATCGGTATTATAAACATAGTGAAGAAGAACTTCCCTATGCCTGAAAGGAGGCCCCGTTATCTCGGTGGGAGGCAAGAAAACGCATCGGAAAACCAATCGGAAACCTTTCCGGCGTAAACATTCACGTCACCTATAGCATTCACGCCGGTCCCATCTGGCTTAGCGTTGCCGTGACGTTCCCCGATTCCTCTGGAATAAAAGCGTGACCCTCTCGGCCCGGCACGCTGGCACGTGCCTGTACTTCCAGCCATCTGTCAGGCTGAGATGGAAGTATCCCCTGAGCCCAGTAGGTCGAGGCTGTGGTGGCCGTGAGCCTGCTACCGTTCTCCAGCCCGGGCGACAGAGCGAGACCGCAACTCAAAGAAAAAAAAAAGCGCAACCCTCGGTATGGATGATTCACGTGTGCCTCCTCGAGTCGTGGCAAGATCTAAAGCCATCGGTTTTGTAACCCTGAACTTATCCAAGGGTTCGATGTGGAAGGACATGCCATTCAGCCCTATATTGAGCGAAAAGAGACGATGAACATAAACGTACCATTGAAAACAGATCCGGTCCATCGAGTGTGCAGATAGGGCAAGTCGGCTACGTGTGCTTGTCACAAGTGCTAAATCGAGTCCTCGGGCCCTTGGGAAGCTCATAGTGCAGAGCGCATCCGCCGATCCACGGGGGGGGGGGAAGCTGATGCC
>NW_007084003.1:0-1185 GCF_000164805.1 Carlito syrichta
TCCATGTTACAAGAGATGGGTCCCAGGAGACCACCACTTTGGTACAAGGGGAGGCTGGACCACATCCCACGTGGTATCAGGATGTATGAAGATGCTGCCTCCTGGGATGAGTCCAGTCCAGTCCACCCCACAGGCCCCAGAGAAAGGGCACACCCACCCTTAGGAGAGTAGGGTGGGATAACCCTGTTAAAGGCACATATATGAAGAGGATAAAAGTCTGTGATCCACAATTGAAAACACACAACCCCCCTGTTTCTTGCTATATCATAGACACATCACTTTGTCTTCCACATTGCCTCTGAGCCTATGGTCACCAATCTCTGAAGGGCACTTGGCCTCCAGCTACTCAGAGGATAATGTGGGGAAGTTTGGCTGCCATTTCCATTGCACTGGATTGGCTTCAAGTCAACAGAGAGAATTTGAGGCAAAGGCACAGGGTGTGTTGGAGAAAGAAGAGGTAAATAAGCATCTGGTTCATCAAGGGCCGAGGACATGCAGTGCTTGAAGAGGCCCAGCCCTATGCACCTGACCAACAGTGCTATTATGGTTAATTGGAAGATGATGCCATCACAAAACTCCAGTAGTGTCAATGAGGCATCCTCTCAATAGAAATCCAATCTGATGATATATTTTTGAGAGGTCCTACTCCTTAAGATTGTTTATCAGAGCTAAGAAATAAAATAAAATAGCAAAAAAGCAAACTGACCTGGACGTGAACCTCAACTTGGCCATTTGGTTGCTGCGTGCCTGTAGAGGAGAAGCTTAGCCTGGAAAGAATGTCTATCTTCTCATCTGCTAAACTGGCATCGTGCTGGATCCCTCCTACCATGGTTGGGGCTAATTAGACAAGACAGACAACATGAACTGGCAGACTCAGAAAGAGTAAAGAACCCATGCTAAATGTATCCTAACAACACACAGGAACTTTTCCCCTTCAGTTATTATTGCCATGCCTAAATGCCTAGAGAAAAGGGAGGACTGAAACTGTTTTGATTGAAACTAAGTAGCAGAAATCTTTAAAAAAAAGTATACTCTGTTAGTATCTGCCATGTTAACACAATTTACGCTTTCATTTGAAGTAGAAATCTGAGCATTTCTTGAATTTACCATCATATGAGATGAATCTCCGAAGACAGTGAGACCTTTGAGGGAGGTCATGTCCCCCACGTGTGTCAGCTTCCTGAG
>NW_007084004.1:0-1184 GCF_000164805.1 Carlito syrichta
CTTGACTTGCTGGGCTCCAGTGATCCTTCTGCCTCAGTCTTCCAAGTAGCTGGAACTACAGGCACACACTACCACACCTGGCTAATTTTTGATTTATTGTAGAGATGAGGTCTCGCCAATTTGCCCAGGTGGGTCCCGAACCCGAGGGTTCAGGCAATCCACTCACTTCAGCCTCTCAAATGTGTGGGATTACAGGCTAAACCACCAAGCCCGGCTCAAAGCAGAAATTAAAAGATTCCTGGAAACAAATGAAAATGAAGAAACATCTTACTGAAACCTCTGAGATGCCATGAAATCAGTACTAAGTGGGGGATTTACATCTCTATGATCACACATCAAAAAAATAGAAAGATCACAAGTTAACGGACTAACAAATATCCTAAGGGAGGTGGAAAGGCAAGACCACCAAATCCCTAACTTTAACAGAAGAATGTAGATCACAAAAGTAAAGGCCCAAATATGGGACATAGAAGATAAAAATGTAATAGAAAAAAACCAGTGAAACAAAAAGCTGGTTCTTTGAAAGAATAAGCAAGATTGATGGACCATAACCAGAATAGATTGATGGACCTCTAGCCAGAATGATGAAAAAAATAAAGAGAGAAAATGTCCAAATAAACAAAATCAGAAATGCAAAAGATCAAGTCACAACAGACCCTGAAGAATTACAAAAGATTATCAGACATTAGTATGGAAGCAAACTTGAAAATCTAAATGAAATGTAGGACTTTCTAACATTGCACAGCTTCCCAATGTTGAAACAAGAAGACATTGACATACTGAATAAACAAATAACAACCCAGGAAATTGACTTTGTCATAAGACAACTACCTACAAACAAAAGCCCTGGAACAGATGGTTTCCAAAACATACAAGTAACTGATACCAATCCTATTGGAAGTATTTCAGGCAATTGAGTAAGATAGAACTTTCCCCAAATCATTTTATGAAGTTAACACCACACTGATACCAAAACTGGGCAAATACCCAACAAAGAATGAGAACTACAGGCCAATATTTCTGGTGAGTATCTATGCAAAATTTCTTTAGAAGATTCTATTAAATCAGATCTAACAACATATCTCAAAAATCATTTGCCATGACCAAGTACGCTTCATCCCCAGGATGCAAGCCTGGTTCAATATTTGCAGAACCATAAATGTAGTTAAATACAGCAACAAATG
>NW_007084005.1:0-625 GCF_000164805.1 Carlito syrichta
TCATTTTTTTTGGAGTGACACTGCTGAAGGGGCTGATAAGTAGGACTTGGAAAATAATGATGAATAAATATCACTTAGTACCCATTACTTAGAAAGCATTCACTTGCCAAAAAAGGTTCTGGAAATGGCCATGGTGCTGGGCTCTGGGGACTTTTTTCAGCAAAATATTCACTTGCAGACAATAAGGACATCTCATACTTAGCGAATCTGCTTTTTAGATAATATCCAGGCACACTTCAGAATATTATGGATTACTGTATAAATAACTGGAACCCAAATTAATAGTACCCGAGGGGCTATTTTCAAATAACAGAAATTACCCCTATTTATGTACACTTTAAACAGTTGAAAAATATATACAGAAATAAAGGTAGAAATTGATCTTACAGTGGCATAAAGCATATTTGCAAGCTAAACCATGGTAGAGGGTCATCTTCACCTGGCGATCTTTCAATGTTAACTTGTGCCTGCTTCTGTTTTTCTAGAAATCACACCATGTATATGCCTGACAATGTTTCTGTTACACATAAGCATATGACTTTAACTTTGAATTTTTTTCTGAGGTACACATTTTGTTCTGAAAGTTTTCTTTTCCCAAAATACAACACAACAATGACTGCTGCTC
>NW_007084006.1:0-1472 GCF_000164805.1 Carlito syrichta
ACTAATTTTAAATTTTTGTTATGAAGATCTTTCTCTACTCTTGTTAGAAAGATGCCCAGGTGTTTCACTCTTTTCATGGCTATTGTAAATGGGATTGTGCTTTTTATTTGGTTCTCTGCCCATTTGTTTTTAGTGTATAAGAATGTGATTGTCTTTTGCACATTTGTTTTCCCCCTGGAGATTTTGCCAAAATCCTTTTCAGTGTAAGGAGGTTTATGACAGATCCTCTTGGATTTTTGAGATATAGAATCATGTCATCAGCAAAGAGAGATAAGTTGACTTTCTCTTTTCCTATTTGAATACCCCTGATTTTTTTTGTCCCCAGTATGTGTTTGTGTCTCTATTTAAACTTAATATTGATTGTATCCTTGAACTTTAACTGAAATTTCAAGAAAAGTGAAGAAATTACATTTAAAGTCCTGTTGCTTGTGTTTAAAATAACCCATTCATGTTCTAATATTCCCATTCACTTTAGCTTATCTTCTTCTGAATTGAGAGTTGCTCCAATTAAAGTGATTTTCATCTTCAAGGTCTTTTACAAACAGTCATTAGTTACAGCTGCACATATAGTCAGGCAAAGATTAAGAATCTCTCAGGGGTTTCCTGATTTATGTTTAAGAAAACATAATGATTAGCAATTCTTTCTAATTCAGCATAGGGTGACTCTTGCCTAAGTCAGTATGCCAGAGACAACTTTACTTAGTGTCCAATACATAGGTTATTTTTCCTCCTTCCTTGCCTTCCTTCCTTCTTTCTTTTTCCTTCCTCCCTCCTTCCCTCCCTCTGCTTTTAATTATACAGAATGATAGCAAACAATTTTGGTTTTTCTCTCCCAGGAGTAAGGATAATATCAATATGATTTCAGAGCATGAAGGTGGGAGTAAGGACAAGGTATGTCTCTCCTCACCCATAGCCTACCATTGTCAAAACAAGAGGAAAAATCAAGGAATTAATAACAACTGCTGCTTTTACACCCAAATATTTTCCAACTTTGCATATGCTTTTTACCAAATATGGTCATTTTTTGTACAATAAAAATAATTGTGCTGTCTCTTAATTTATAGCAAGCTAATCACAGATGCTCATAAAATAATCTATATTTTGTTCAAAGCAAAATAGAGATAATAATTCTACTTGAAATATCTTTGGCAATCTGATTATATAATAAATGTCAAAATGATACTGTCACCACTGAAAAGTTAAGCCACTCATCAACTTAACGCAAAAATTCAAGGGGGTGTCAATGAAGTGGGCAGTCAACTATCATGCCCTCCCAAAACATATAAATTACCATTTCTAATATTAAGTGTCAAAATGACTCAGTCATTAATTTATGGCTTGGAATCCAGGCATTCTGAACCTACAAAAACCTGCATGGTGCCAATGACACAAAAAACTACACAGAAATATGTTTGGCACCACCTTTGTTTGATCATGATTCTTCTTCTCCCACATTTCCTGTATGTTAAACT
>NW_007084006.1:2508-3356 GCF_000164805.1 Carlito syrichta
CATTTACAGTGGAACCACTTCCAGAATAGAACTATTTCTATAGGCTCAGGGTGTAAGTACAGGCATTTGTCACATATGTTTGCCCCAGCTTAGTCCTGACAAAATAGGAGATAGATGCTTATGTTCATCTTCACCATGAAGACAGAAGGAATCAGAACACACACTGTACACTCCAATCTTTTCAGCTACATCTGGAAGTTCTGGATTCTACCTTACCCATCTTGGGGTACTGACAAGACATCTCACATCTTAATCTTTTAGGGATGGACCCAGAACAGATAAAGCAGTTTACAAAAACACAAAGGTTAGAAAGGAACTTTAGCATTTCTGGCCAAATGGATTGGTGAGATCCTTTTCTACACAAGAACTCTCTGACAAAGCTAGGAAAGACAGTCTACTATAATGTGCAGAAGCCAACACAGAAAATCAGGCAAAATAAAGAAACATGGAAATATGTTCTAGGTAAAAGCACAAGATAAATCTCCATAAACCAGCCCTATTAAAATGGAGATACCCAGCAGAGAATTCAAAATAATGGTAATCAAGGTTATCACCAAAGACAGGAAAGAAATGTAAGAGAAAATTGAGAATTTATAAAAGGAGAAAATACAAAAGTGCCAAACAGAGGTCATAGAGCTGAAGAATGCTATAACTATATTTTAAAAATTCAATAGGGGGATTCAACAGCCAACTAGATTAAGCAGAAATAAAGGTAAGTGAACTAGAATACAAGTCCAAGAAAATCATCTAATCTGAATGAGCAAAAGAAAAAAGGAGTGAAGAGGGAAGATAGTTTGAGGGACTTATGGGACACCATCAAGTGGAAAACATACACTCCTTGGTTTTTC
>NW_007084007.1:0-1119 GCF_000164805.1 Carlito syrichta
TTGACTTGTGACTTGAGGTCACCCCTTAGGTGCACATGAGCATAATTGTGACAATGTTTACTGGCTCACTAACCTGGCTTATATTGTTTTACAAATGGAGTTTTATCTTTCATCACTAAAATTTCAGTTGATTTGATTCAATTGTTTGCTGTGATCTACACAAAGCATCATATCCTTATGTCTGTGTCTCCTCAGCTCTTCTTTCAAATATGGAACCTAGATTTCAATTTTGTAATTTGAAAGGTAAAAAATGATTGTAGTGATCTCTATGCCTATTTGGAAAGAAAATTAGTTTCAAGTTGGATAAAAATGTATTTGAAATAGTGTATAAGGTGAACTTAGACCTAGTGTTTAGGTTGTTAATTTATTACTTCCTTTTGACATGAAGGAGAGTTTTGAGAATTGATTGTTTCTTATGTTTCTCTTTTTAAAATATTTTTTATTATAAAGATGCGGGGCACAATTCAGGGTTAGGTATACAAACGTTGATCATGCCAGTACCCTTGCTGATGAGGTATGCCCCACCCCTAGCAGTTTCCCTCAACTGCCAGTCCCACTCCCCTCCCCTGACAGTTTCCCATTACTGCCAAAACATTTTCTCATAGTATTATGATTGGTCAAGTTTTGCTTATGAGTGAGAAACATATGGTACTCTGTTCTTTGTTTCTGTGATAGACTACAGAGTATCATCAACTCCAAATCTATCCAAATTGCTGCCAAGTCCATATGTTTGTCCTTTTTATGGCTGCATGATATTCCATTTTGTACATGTACCACGTTTTCTTTATCCAGTCCAGGTTTGATGGGCAACATTGTTGTTTCAAAGTGTTTGCTATTGTGAATAGAGCTGCAACACACATACATGTGCAGGTATCTTTTTTGTAGAATGATTTGAGTTCCTCTGGGTATATTACCAATAGGGGAATTGCTGAGTCATATGGAAGATCAATTTGTAGTATTTTCAGAAATCACCACATGTCTTCCAAAGAGGTTGCACTACCTTACATTTCGACCAGCAGTGTAGAAGCCTTTCTTTTTCTCCACATCCTTGCTAGCATCTGTTGTTGTTTGTATTTTAGTGATGGCCATTCTTACTGGGCTTAGATGGTATTCAATGTA
>NW_007084008.1:0-810 GCF_000164805.1 Carlito syrichta
CCACCAGGGAATCATTTTAAACTTTATTTTTTGTCAGGAACAAGAGATTGTTCTTCTTTAACTAGGCCATATAGAAATTATGTTTCAATAGCAGTGTATATTTAATTAGAGTAATCTCATTTGAATTTACTTACCTAATGTATTATTTATTTAACAAGTAGACCGTCTTGTTTGCCAAGTGACATGCAGATCTCTGATAAGAACTTCTGTTATGAGGACATTACAGTTAAAAATCAGGCATGTCTGAGAGTTATATTTTAAGTCTTTGAGAATGTGACTGTCCTACTCAAACAGAAACTGAGATGTGAGTGGTCTGCTGTTGGGAGGGTGGGGTCTACACACCAGAGATTGTCTTCTGTAATGCACACACATGTGCCAAAGTTCCTTTGGAAGTTGATATCTTCTGACTGCCAAGTAAGTCAAGTTCACCTTAAAACTTACTCTAGGTTGTTTTCAGTGTTATTTTCCCCAAAGTCAGGTCAGTTGTCTATTAGGAGACTTACTTGATGATGGGTGTTTACAAGGAGTCGGTGCTGCCCTCAGAAGAACTCCAGTCAAGCCTTTGAGTCCCCTGTACCTATCTGCCACCCTGAGGAATCCATACTAGCAGCAGAAATTTATCAGACTTGGTGAGAATGGAAAGTGCCATGTCTCAGACTGTGACCTTAAACCTTAGTTCCTAAAATGTGAAACAACACCATTTCTTCCTGTTTTCCAAAACAAGAGCAAATACTCTAAGCCATACCATTTCTTTGAAAGGCTCTCAAGTTACTTTCTTCAGGCATTTTTGGTACCTGTAATGCTACTTCA